>NC_056751.1:588794392-588844392 GCF_019279795.1 Protopterus annectens
GAACTGAAATGTTTTTTGCTTTAGAAATGGCAGCTATTTCTAATTGGAAGGTATTGCAAAGGAAGCATCAATTATCCCCATTTGCAAAGACCTCTTCATGGGCTATTTTGTAGCTATTTACATTTATGATTGAGTATTCATTTTTTATTTAAATATTATAGACATTTGCAGATGTTATTTATATTATTGTTGGGATATTTGTGCATCTGTTAACAATGAGTTCCGTCTTTGCACTTTAACAACTGTTTTGACATCAAATTTATAGCAAAATCTGAACTATTTTATTGATATTTGGACATTGAGATTACAAACATTTATTACATCTGTGACTTTTCTTTAACATAGATGAGTTTCTATAAACTCCTTACATCAGCTTTGAGTTGCCATTTATTGTAAATGATACATAGTATTTGTAATTTGTAGTTTTTATATGACAAATGTTTTACCTAATGATTTTTTTCAATGAACTTGTACAGCATTTTGCTCAAAGGGGCTATGATACTACATTAATTCAGTCAGAACAACAAAAGTGCATGATCCGTTTAAAGAAGTACATTAAAACCGTGCATCAGTACCAAACTGTAATGCAGAAAACACATCTAGAAATCTATTTTTGGGATGTCTTGAAAATCATATTTGTAAGACCATAGTACAGAAAGATCAAAATGCTAAAGACCGCAGTGTCCGAATCTTGAATGCAGAATCCTCCAATGTGAAACTAGGAACAAATGCAAACATAGGTCCTGCAGGGGTGTGGACAAAGAACCAAGTGCTTGAATGGATCTAGCAAAGGGTAAGTCTAGGAGTTTGCAGTTGTGATCTTCTGCATTGTATTATTTCGATATTATGGTCTTGGGGTTATGATATTCAAGATTGTGGGCTTCAAGATTATGGATATACACCCATATCTACATAGATATATATCAGTGCCATTGGACTGGTCACAGGACACATTAAACTCATGCTGGCATTTTAGGTAATTTACTTCAGTGGTGAAAGAGGTCAGATTATAGTGCAGCTGAACTTTACTAATTCAATTCTAATATAATTCAGGAATTTTCCTCTTTTCCCCATGGTTGCGACCATGGAGTTAGAGTGTGGGGCAGAGCTCTCGCATTAGGGGGCAAAGCCACCCCACATAAAAGCAAGGTTTTGAGTAATTTGTGGTGATTTCAAATGTAATGCATTTGTTTTGATTTGCACTTGGTTTAGCCGTTTCTTTTTTTGTTTAGATTGGATGATAAAAACAATGAACTTTTTTGACATGTTTTGCGTCAATCAACATTCATCAGTGATTAAAATAGAATCATATATACATACACACACACACACACACACACACACACACACACACACACACACACACACACACACGGTTTGAGGCTTTAAGTCTTAAATATTAAGTAAGTTGTATTAATTACGTTATTGTGATCTGTTTCTATTAGTATTTTCTGTTTGCAATTAAACAACAAATTCTATTTTGTTCCATGACATTTTGCTAATACTTAAATGTTAGTGGTCCCACAAATTCGTTTTTGTACAGATTAAGCCTTTTTTGGGAAAACTGTTCTGCTTGTGGCCCTGAAATAGACTGTTTACTGATATGGAATAAAAAAGCTGGATTTCCTGTTTTTTCCTATTTATGGATGTATTATGTTTAATTGGTGCCTTACACTTTTTTTTCCTGTATGAATTGTCCTTATATTTACTGTTTTGTGATTTTTCTAAAATAATGGCAATTGTTCTATACAAATGAGATTAAAATAAATCTCTTGGCATTCAATTTTACTTACACCTGAATAGATAAAGCACTTATTTTCTTTTAATCTTCTAACATTTATTATCATAAATGGTAACAGAATGAAATTCTGCGGGGTAGTATTTTTGTATTTCAAATCCCTATATCAGTTCTAATGTTTTTTGTCAGGTTTTTGCATTGCTTATCAAGCTCTCCTTATCTAATCAGTCTATTGGTCCTGCTATTGCATACTTGAGCTTTCACTTGTTGAAGTCTCTTAAATTCTTACATTAGTCACCAAGAGTTTGGACTATGACCTATGTATTTAAGTTATGCCACTCGTACTTACACTTGCTCTTGTTTAATTTAAAATTAAATTAAATTTTTCTCTGTTCAGTAGCAGTATTATTCTCTCGTCGTGTTCTTTTTATGTCTGATCTCATACTAATACAGTATTTATGCCAAGTACCTTGTAAGCCTTAATTTGCTTGTGAAACTATTGCCTAAAATTTTATTGATGCTGATAACACCCAAAACTCTCATGAACAAATATCTTCCCAATGGGAAACAAACTATATTTTTCTTCAATCAAGTATTATCTGCCATAATCCCCAGTCTACATCTAATACTGAGAACAGCAAAAAATAAATAAAAAGTAATAGGGAAAACAGCAGGCACAAGATTCCCAAGCACTTCAAAAGTCACAACAGTCCACTCGATGTATATTGAAAAAACGAACAGTCTTATTCACATCCAAAACTCCATAAGATTTAGTACTTTCATCTACTTTACCATAGACTATATCAGAATCAATAAAAATTGATTCACCACTGATATTTATACCAATTTCAAGCCAATGAGTTCATTAATTAACAGCAACTACTTCATTAGCTTAAAGCAACAGTAACAATCTGCCATGTGAGTTCCAGTTTAAATTAAAAAAACTATATAGAAAACGCTAAAACTTATAAACAATATGAATAACCATTGTTGTTCATAAAAATGTTAAAAAATATTAAAAATATTAAAAACCTAATAGCAATAAACATGTTTTACACTGTAAACTTGTGTTCTTTTAATAAATATTCTATAAGATGTCCTAATGACAAGCTGAAGCTTAACCTATATACAATACATGGATAATAGTCTGACATATAAATATAACAATGATACACTCATACTTATTGTTATATCTACTACTGTCTCATTTCCAGCAAAGGTGCAATAGTAATGTTATCATTAACACCAGGAGCACACCTTGCATTTAACAACAACTGCCATCTCACCTCTCTCTTTCAAAATAGCTTTTATATCTCCCCCTCAGGCTGTGATATAACTATTTCCACAATTCCAAACCTGAAGTCAGCACAAGTAGGATTAGCTACTATGTCTATATAGAGCACTATTTTTGTCCTTACATTATAAAGATGTTCGTATATCCTGTTTTTAAAAGATCTACAGATTTTCCCTATATAGAATATAGCACAGTCCCCAAACAAAGTTATGCTACAATGGTTGACATAACTACTAATACAGGTACTGTAAAGTTGTTGAAAGTATTTCAACTGCTGCTAACTGTGGAAACAAAGTCATTGGATGTGGCAGTGAGACTTTTGCCTTTGACAATTTTTTAGAAGGAAATTATGTATTTAGTTCTAACTGTGCCACCAATGCTTACAGTAAGAATGAAGTTACTGAGAACACTGGTACTTGAAAGACATGATTTTTACTATGGAGAAAAAGTTGCAGAAAATTAAATTGTTAGTTTGACAATGCTTATCTGAATAGATGCATTGAACTTAAAATTGTACATATGGGACTCAAGATTTTTTAAAGAACCACTTGGGGTTGTTTTAAATGATGAATTAATTACTGAATGTAATGTTATGTTTGATAGTTTTGGTTTTGAATGTATGAAATTCATTATGAAATGCAATGACCATTAAATATGTGCTTTAATAGAAGAGGTAGACAAGCCGAATATAACTATTAACACTGAGTTATTGTTCTCACAATGGGAAGATATAAAAACAGTTTGAAAATATCAAATGGAAGTGTGACAGGATTATGCAGAAAAAATATAAGAAAATAGAACGTGACACTGAACATTATAATACTAACACAGTTTACCCCTGGAAAAGGGATGTTTATAAGCAAGTAAATAATACACAAGAAGCAAAGACTTATAAGGAAGTAAATGCTAAGCAGACGCATTTTAAGTCTGGAAATTTTTATGGGGGACAGAAGCAGGAAGGGTGGAAACCCACTCACAAAACCTGGGATTCAGGGCAGAGGAAAGGATGGCAGAGAAAAGAAGCCTGGGGTTAGAAAACAGAACAGGGACAAGGATGAAGGGAAGTATACAGAGAGGGATAGAAGAAATTAGTATAGATTAAAACCGGATTACGCATTCCTTAGATAATTTTCATATATATATAAATTATTTAGGTTATTTTCCAAGGGTATGAAGTGTGCCCACTACTAGGTTTAATTTGACTGACACTTATAAAGCAGAAGTTATATTTAAGGAAATTAAACCTTGACATCTATTTTAAGGATAGCAGCACTAGTAAGCAGGCCACTAGTTTGAGGAGACCAAGTAAATTTAATCCACCGTTGCACCCCACTTGTCAACTTTGAAAAGGTCATTAGTGAAGAGTTGTACACCTTACAAGGTAATAAAAACAGAAAACTTAGGACTAATTTAAATATTAAAGAATGGGAAGTGCTAAGAACTATATGTAATGACCATAATATTAGAGTTATGAAACCTGATAAAGGTGGTGGCGTGGTATTATATGATCAAAGTGAATATGTAAATAAAGATTATGATATTCTTAACACAGGTACCTATGAGGTTTTATCTATTAATGAGGTAAATATAGCTCAGACATATACATCTATACTTAGAAGAATTTATGTTAGATGATTGAATATCACAGGATATCTACAACTTCCTGAGAGTGGAGTATCCTACTTTAGCTACCATAGTAGGGGTTCCTAAAATACACACGAACATAGTAGAACCCCCATTCTGTCCCATTACATCAGGAAGCAAGGCTAAGATCTTTTCATTTGGAGTGGTGATAGATAGGTTCTTAAAACATGTTTATGATTAAGTCCAGCATCTGGTCAAAGATTCATGGGACTTTCTAAGAAGGAAGAACTAATGAAGGTACTAGGAAATGTGGTAGGTGCAACCAGTGCTTTGCTATCATAGAAGACAACTATATTATTCTAGAGAATGTTAATAAAACAAATATATATTTTAAGAAAGGGAACTGTAATACTAAGCAGGTGATATATGTAGCTAAGTGTAATACATGTGCTGCATTCTATATAAGGAAAACCTGTAGAGCTTTTAAAAATAGGATACAAGATCATCTTTATAATATAAGGAGAAAGGACAAAAATAGTGCTCTATATAGACATATAGTAGCTAATCCTACTTGTGCTGCCTTCAGGTTTGGAATTGTGGAAATAGTTATATCACAGCCCGAGGGGGGGATATAAAAGCTAGTTTGAAAGAACTGAGATAGCAGTTGTTGTTAAATGCAAGTTATGCCCCTGGTATTAATTATAACATTACTATTATACCTTTGCTGGAATTGAGACAATAGTAGATACAAGTGTATTATTGTTATAAATATGTCAGACTATTATGCATGTATTGTATATAGGTTAAGCTTCAGCTGGTCATTAGAACATCTTATAGAATATTTATTACAAGAACACAGGTTTACAGTGTAAAACATGTTTATTGGTATTAGGTTAATATTTTTAATATTTAATGTTTTTAATATTAACATTTTTTAAAAACAATGGTTATTCATATATAAACTGGAACTCACATGGCAGATTGTTACTGTTGCTTTAAGCTAATGAAGTAGTTGTTAATTAATGATCTAATTGGCTTGAAAATGGTATAAATATCAGTGGTGAATGTCTTTTATTTATTCTGATGAAGTCTGTGGTACAGTAGATGAAAGCGCTAAATCTTATGGAGTTTTGGATATGAATAAAAGATGTTTGTTTTTTCAGTATACATCGAGTGGACTGTTGTGACTTTTGAAGTGCTTGGGAATCCTGTGCCTGGTGTTTTCCCTATTACTTTTTATTATTTATTTTTTGTTGGTTGGAAGGGATAACACTGACAGTTTTGGTTTAATACTGAGAACAACTTGGCACTTGGTAATTCTCTATTTTATTTCATTATTCAGATTCTGAAGATCAAAACAAATGTTGATTTTATCTTGCTTGACAACAGTGACATACTGCATCAACTCCTTTGATTCTGCCTATTTCTGGTTATTAATGATACCTAAACTAACCTTTTTCTTTCAGTCCTACTCCTAAGAATTTTTTTTCTTTCTTTGAGGTATGTGTTACTAGAATAGCTTCTGGACTCATGAATATGATATTCCCAAAGCAAGACATCTAAATGCGTAGATAAATGATCATAGTTATGCCAGATATCCTTGCTATGGCTCTTGTTGTAGCTGAGATGGCTTTGCAACCATGTAAATCTTCCTTTGTACATCTTTTCAGTGCTTACATAATTTGACTGTTTCATTGTGACTACCTTCTTAAAAGCCAGAAAATCTAAATATCAGCTGAATAACCTTTCTGATTTGGATTTCTGATTTTGTGAAAGAATATTACCTTCAATAGATTCTGATCCTGTCAACATGAATATCAAGATTCACCCCTCATTTGCTCTTGAGGTGAATTTCTTATCCATGTCTCAAATACATGATAACTAAATTACAATCTGCAACCCAGTCATAATCTTTTATAAAATCAAACTTTCATAGTGAAACTGGTATATAGGCAACAATGCTGAGTGTATTTACCCTCTTTTAAACTTGTTTAAATTAAAGTGTATCAACAAGAAGGGAGAACATTTATGTTAGTTTACTTGATATTCTAGGAGAGAAATGTCACATTTGCTAGGGAAGAATTTCAATAACTTCTGGAATCATCTGACTTATTCCTAGAGATATGTTTAGTTTAATTTATCTTATTTTATTAAAACACGAAATAGATTCAATACATTTGTATTTAACATCTAATGGAAGATTTGCAAGACATTTTTCTAATTAAGGTTTCACCTTTTACATTTCAAAAATCAAAGTTAAATGTATCCTAATTTAAAGCTCTGTAGTAATCTTCAAGTTCTTCCAGGATATTGCCTGTCTCAGTTGTTAGTTTATTATTTTTGGGATATTTTATTTTCATGACTTGGATAGTTTTGTATTTTCATTATTTTTATTAAATTGCACATACCCCTAGATGACATTTAATAAAATGCTAATTTTATTTTTTTCTAAAGCTAAATGCATTTTATAAGAAAGGAGAATCTGATATTTATATTAAGAGAAGAAATCTCTTCTTGAATAAGTTTATCACCTTTTTAAAATTTAAATTTGGCATTTATAACTTGTTTTGCATGTCTGCTATATCATTAACCCAGTATTTATGTTCTCAGACCAACCAATTGATGTTCCATAAATATAGGATTTAAAAATATCCCACATTGTTATTTTATTTACATCTTTTGTATTAATTATTGTTATAAAGATATTCATTTCTTTCCATTAAAATTTTATAAAGTTTTATAGTGCAGGGTTCTGTTTCTAATGGATAATTTATAAAATCATGTTGAAATGTCTAAAATGAGTATCTTGTCATCAGGTAAGGAAAATTATATTATATAAAAACTATCAATTTCATTCACCAATTGTTAATCACAAATAGTCTTTCCAATACCACTCTTCTACTTTTCCTGTTGTTACTGCCTTGATCTCATTCTTATAGGATCATAAGATCATATGAGATTACTAGGCCATCAACCTGGAAGGCATTTTAACCCTAGCCTTTTCAACCCGATGTAATACCTTTGAGGTACTAGTCAATACCCAAGTTGCATTTAGTAATGACTGCCCATGTCCAGGAGGGTTATAGGTGCTATCCCTAGTAAGAATTTATGGTGCCCCTTCCACTCATCCAGGTTCTTCTTGAACAGTGTCATAGAGGTTCTGTGTTTCACATAAATTGGTAGCCTGTTCCAAAGACATGACAGTCAATGGGAGATAACTCTGTCCCTCCAGCATGTCCTATTTAAGTTGCAGGCCATATTTAAGTCCCTGGAATGGGTAGCCCTAGACCCATTTGATTTATGGATATGCAGTAAGCTCATTAGGTTTGGGTCTTGGGTTGCTGTGTAGGCCAGGCATAAGTCTCTAAGAAGTCTATATGCTACGGAGTATAGTGACAGGGATTTTAGTCAGTCCATGTAAGGCACATGCTGGACACCCTTGATCGTCTTTGTTTAGAAACTACTGAGTTCTCTAATTGCTGTAGGTGCTTAGACTGGTACATACCGAACGGGGAATTGTACTCAATTATGGCCAGATAAGTGCCGAGTATAGGTGGGTTACAACTTGTTTTGCTCTTGAGGCAATGCCTTTACTAATCAAGTCAGCTGTGTGGAAAGCTTTCCGTACAATGGTGGACATGTGGTGGTCAAAGTTAAGGTCGCGGCCTACCTGTGATCCCAGTTCCCTTATCATTTCATGGGTACTTAGGGTATTGTTATTGATTTGATAGTGTGAAGGCACATTGTTTGTGCCAAAGGGAATGATGATGCATTTATATCCACCAACTTGAATGAAAGCAGCAAAGAAAAAGAATCCACAACCGACCACAATTCAAACACAGGTTTAATGAAAACACTTTTGGAAATCTAGCGCCTCGGCTCTCAACCTTCCTGGAGTATGATGCAATTCTTTGCATTCACTGAGACAGTGACTAATACACCAGTTATTGGTCTGTTTGAGACCTTGCTGGAGTACTCTGACATCATTTGGAGATTCAATGATTGCACCTAGTTTGCAGTTGTCTGCAAACTTGGTCAGCTTCAACCCTTTTGTTTTGACCTGAACTTCTGAGAAATATATACCAAACAGTAGGGAGCCCAATGCTGACCCCTGTGGCACTCCACTGGTAACAGGTATGCTGTTTGATGTGAAGTCACCCACTTTGATAGTGTCTGCCCGGTTTGTGAGCCAGTTGGCAACTCATCTTACAATGAAGGGGTTTACATTCAGTTTGTTAACTTTATCAGTAATGCATGAATGTGGGATTGTGTCAAAAGCCTTTGCCAACTAGAGGTAAGCTGTGTACACAGATCTCCTCTCATCAATGGCCTTGCTCACACTTTCAAAGAATCCACCAGATTTAACAGGCAGGATCTGCCTTTCACAAAGCCAAATTGGGTAGGATCCATGGCCTTGAGGTCACCTATGTCTTATTTATGAGGTCCATAATGATACATTCCATGGCCTTACAGATGAGGCTGGTCAGGCTTATGGGTCTGTAATTCCCTGGGTCTGTTGCTAGGCTACCTTTGTGGAGGGGAATAACTGTAGCTGTTCTCTATTCCACAGGAACAAAGCCTGTGGTTAGGATATGCTTGAAAAAGGTACTTAGTGGTGATGCTAGTTCATGTTTTACCCCATTTGGAAGACAGCCTAGGATATCATCTGGTCCCATAGAGGCCATATTCCTTGCACTGGACAGGCCTTTGAGGACCTGCTCTTCAGATATATAAGGTGGGGGTGGGGATGGCAGTGGGGGGAGGGTTTTGTAGATCAGAGAGTGTGATGTACCTTTAAGAAGCATTCCAGTCAGTGGGCACTTGCATATAACTAATAAGCGCATCCAAGCAAAAATGACATTTTAAGTGAGTAGCCAGAGTGAAAGCATGTATGAGTGTAGTAGTCAGTTGGTTAGTTTGTTTAAGTTTAATGTTCCTGTCATCCATCCGGATGTGTTTGTATGTAGTAAACTATTTAAACGAACACCCAAGCCTCGTCATCTTATTCAGATACACAAGATGAGAGACATGGTGTCAGAATGGGATCCAGAGTCAAAACCATCAGGCAAGCAGTTAGAAATGGAGGAATATACAGGAGTGGATCATCCCTGCTGCTCAAATGACTCGCAAACAGGTCAGAAACAATTTTCAGGTACTAAAACTCATTTAAATGATTTTTCTCACAGCAAATCTAAAACAAAGCACTCAGAATACTCAAAATGAATTTCTAATTAAATGAAATGTCCATAACTGTGACATATTGACAAATATTTGAAATAATTATGAAAATGTTTGCAATAATATCTGAATCATATAAAATGTATAAAAAGGGAAACCGACCATATTTTTGCTATGTGCTACTTTCTCACATTAACTAAAGCTATTTGAATTATTCAAAGTGCCAAAGTATTGGCAAGTGTGTGCAGTATTACAGTACAGTTATTTCACAAAGTACAGTAATTTCAAAGAATATTTCACAAAGTACAGTCTTTCAAAAAGATCATTGTGCATTTGAATCTTATTACAAGTACCTGGTGTGTGTACATGTTCATACATAATTACAAGGGCCAGTATTGCATTGTATTTAAACTATAATTTGTTGGCATGGCAGAAGGATTTCGCAGACCATGTCTGCTTGTGTTTGATAACAATATTGCAGAAAATTGGACAGTGTTTAAGCAAGAGTATAATATTTTCATACAGACTGCTTTTTCTGACAAAGACACATGTACAAAGGCATTTATTCTACGTAATTTAGCTGGTTCAGAAGCCACTGAAAGAGGCCGTTCATTTCTGTATGCACCTGCTGTGTCTGCAGGAGAGGGGGAAAATGGCCATATTGTGGTACCGGCTGAAATGTAGAAGACTGAGTGTTTAAAATGTAAATTTAGAGAAATGTGTAACCTCCAAACAAACATTACAGTGGAGAGACACTTATTTTACACATGAGATCAAAAGCCTGGTGAAACTTTTGTAACATATATATCCAACTTGAGAAATAAGGCTAAAATGTGCAGATTCTGTGATTTGAGAGATGTGTTGATAAAAGGCAGGCTTGTGTGTGGTATTAATAATGATATTGTGAGAAAGATTTTGCTTCAAGACAATGATTTAACTTTGACAAAGGCCACTGAGATTTGTCAGATATATGAGCTTAGAGCAGAGCACACAAATGGGCTTAAGAATGAGAACAGCATGCTTTCAGTGCTTTCTAAAGCTAATTTAGATAGTATGCAGCACTAGGTTAAAAGATACCAGCCAAATGATATGGTAGTCACAGCCTGAGCTCCAGCAAAAGCCAAAGCAACTTCAGTAAGGCCTAGGGTATACACAGCAAAGCACAGGGGTGGCTTAGCAAAACCTGTAGCAAACCTCATAGTCAACTGTTGTAATTGTGGTGGCAACCATGAGCCCAAAAGAGAAAAGTTCTTACCTTTTGGTCAGCATTGCCATTCTTGCAATAAGTGCAATCATTTCAAAAGGTTTTGTAAATCAAATAAGGCACATTATTTTATTAAAAGAGAGCATTCAAAGAGGCAAGTTGATCAATAAGAAAGCTGCAACCCTATTATATGTTGATGGTGTGTCTGTGCTTGGTGAAACAGTCAATGCAGTGGATTTGTGGTCAAAAAATGAAATCTTTTGTACTGTTTAGATTAAAGGGAGACCGGTAGTGCTCAAAGTAGATACTGGTTCAAAGTGCAATTTATGTCAGCAGAAACATTTGCTGGAGTAAGAGCTGTACAACAACTTGATTTGGCAAAGTGTGCGTTTGCGAAGCTTGTTGCTTATGGTGGTGAAGAAATTCAAATCAAAGACTTAGTATTGGTTTCATGTTACTCTGCTGGGAATAGCTATGACTTGCAGTTTTGCATAATCAAGAGGCACATGCAGTCATTATTAGGCCTCAAAGACAGTTTGAAAATGGGACTGCTTTCATTTACCAAAGAGGTCCATCATGTAAGCTTGAATGAGAACAGCTCAAATTTCACCCAAACTATTTTTTCTGAGTATGCTGATATTTTTGAGACAAACTAGGCAAACTCCCAGTTGTGCACTCCATGAAATTAGACCCAGAGGTCTGCCCAGTTATCAGACCAGCATGGAAAGTTCCAGAAGCTATGCAGAACAGAGTCACGGCTGAGCTAGACCGAATGGTGCAGCTAGGAGTAACTTGTCAAGTAGAAGAACCAACTGAATGGATATCCTCCATGGTAGCAGCTCACAGGAAAAGCTCAGATGATATCAGAATATGTATTTATCCAAGAGACTTGAACAAAGCATTAAAAAGACCTTATCATCCTATGTGCAAGGTCAAGGAAGTTGCTTCCCTCATGCCAAATGCCACTGTGTTTGGTGTCTTAGATGCAAAAAGTTCATTTGGGCAAATTTTGCATGATCGAATAGCTTCATTGCTAATCATATTCAGTACACAACAATAAAAAAAAAACAAACCACCTAGGCAGTAATTGCGTGAAACATCGGTTTATTAAACATTCAATACTACTAAAATGAAACAAACTAAGCACTTTCACCAAGGAACATTAATTGGCTTCAGAGTTATTCAATTAAAATGTAATTTCCTTTATATACTCTAATTACTTAAATTATTCATGATTTTGCATGCATCAATAAAATACCCTGACTGACCATACTTCCCCTAAGTATAAAATATAACAAAATAAAAAACATGTTTTAAACCATTGTTAATCACTGCATAAAATTATAATACTAATAATAATAGTGCTTGGTAGAGACATCTATTTGACAACAGTTCAATGTTGTCTTGCATTTTTTAGACTGTTTTTATTTTCACTATTATTATCTTTTTTATTTTTATTGTCGCTTGCAAGTTTTGGAGCCATTTGGCTTGTGTTTTGTTGTACCATATTCAGTACACCATTTGGAAGGTACAGATTTCTGAGAATGCCATTTGGAATAAATCTTGCCAGTGAAGTCTTTCATTGTGCGATGGAACAAAGTTTTTCTGGCTATCCATGTGCTATTATAATAGATGATAGTCTAGTAGGAGGCAATGGTGAAGTCTAACATGATAGAAATGTCAAGAAAGTTCTGAAACAGCTTGTGAAGTGAATCTTAAGCTGAGTCTTCAGAAATGTAAATTCAGGTTACAAGAAGTTACTTATATAGGTCAGCTGTTTACCAGTTAAGGCTTATGACTAGATGATTCCAAGCAAATAGCAATTCTTTAGATGCCAGCTCCAGACAATATCCAAGCCTTACAACATTTTCTTGGCATGGTCAACTATTTAGGCAAGTTCATTCCAGATTTGAGTCAACTTTCAGCATTGCTCAGAGAACTAACACACAAATACATAACCTTGTCCTGGTCACAATAACATCAAAGAGTATTTGATGCCTTGAAACAGAAAATTGCCAGTCCACCTACTTTACCCTACTATGATGTTCACAAACCAGTTACTCTTTCCTGTAATTTTTCAAACTGTGGTCTAGGTGCAGTCATTCTTCAAGAGGGTAGAACAGTAGCCTATGCACTGAGAACTCTAACCCAAACCAATATACAGTATGTGTAGAAAGAACTCTTGGCAATTGTGTTTGCATGTTCAAAGTTCCATGATTATATTTATGGCCAACTTATTCAGATAGAAACTGACCACCAACCTCTAGTTACTATTTTGAGAAAGCCTATGCACACAGCTCCTGTGAGACTGCAATGCATGATTCTCAAATTGCAAAAGTACAACTTTAATCTTATTTACACAAAAGGCAAACATCTTTATCTTGCTGGTACTTTATAGCGATTGCCCAGGAAAACCACAGAACAGCATGACAATGAGAAACCTGATTTTGAAGTCATGGAAGTGAGACATTTTTCTTCCACACTTCTTGATGAGCTTAGAACTTAAAAACCTTAATTTCCAATTCTCCAAAAGCTCAGCCTCTTTATTAGTTGAGGATGGCCTTCAAACAATCTTGTTTACCAGTAGAAGTGCAGCAGTATTTTCCAGACAGAGATGAGAATATAACAGACAATGGTATCATCATGAAAGGACCAAAAGTGTTGTTCCAAAATCCTTGCAACAAGAGGACATTAAGATCTTGCATTGTGGCCACCCAGGAATTGACTCTACCAAAAGAAGGGTGAGAGGACTAGTATTTTGGCCTTCTGTGTCAAAAGATAAGAGAAAGTACTTTCATCTTGTTCTATTTGTAATAGTACAAAGCCGCATCAATAAGAACCACTTTAGTTAAGCCAGATTCCTGAACTACCTTGGTCGACAGTAGCCTCAGATATCTTCACATGGAATGGTCAACATTACTTGCTGTTAGACTCTTATTCAAACTGGTTTGAGATTGACCTGCATCCTAACTTTACATCCGATACTGTCATTACTAAGTCGAAGAAACATTTTTCTGTCCATGGTAGTCTGCACAAAGTCATTTCTGACAATGGTGCACAGTTCAAGAAATTTTCTGAAATGTCGGACTTTGTTCATATTACGAGTAGTCCTGAATACTTGCAGTCAAACAGCTTGGCTGAACGTGCAGTTCAAAGTGCAAAACAATGGTTAGAGAGTTCCAGACATGACAATACCAATGTTTTTCTAAACTTGCTTAATCTCAAAAACATTCCTTGTGATAATTATCTGTTCACCTGCCCAGAGTTTTATGTTGAGACAAACCAGAACTACATTAACAGTCAGTAGCAATTTGTTTGTTCCATATGCTAAAAACCATAAAGCAGGGAAAGCCCAGCTGTTGAAAAAGCATTTGTCCAAGATGTCCTACTATGATAATACCAGCAAATTTCTCAGGCCATTAAAAGAAGGGGAGATAGTGAGAATGCAGACAAAAGGTTTCGATTGCATTGGACTTGTGAAAAGTTTGTGTCAAGAGCTGAGATCATGCATCGTGGAATCACAAGGAATGGAATTTAGGCAGAATTGGAAGCATTTATTCTCAGAGTCACTTGTCTAATGTTCCTGTTCCGGAGGACATTCCATCAGCAGCCCCTGTTTCTGAGAATATCCATGTGAGTACTGAAGTAGAACATTCCTCAGTGACGCTCCCTGTTGCTAAACCCAGTCATAACTATTACATTATGAGATCAGGTCACATATCCAGACCTAGTTCCAGATACATAGCAACCTGGCCATGAGTGTTGTTTTGTTTATGATTGTCTGTATAATTGCATGCCTATTCAACTGTCATTGCCAATGTGAGACAGTTCAGTAAAGAGGGAGGATGTAGATCAGAGTTTGTGATGTATCTTTAAGAAGCATTCCAGTCAGTGGGCATGTGCATATAAGTACTGAGCATGTGCAAGCAAGAGTGCCATTTTGAGTTAGCAGCCAGAGTGAAAGCATGTTTGAGTGTAGTAGTCAGTCAGTCAGTTTGTTTAAGTTTAATGATCCTCCTTTCATCCATCCTGATGTGTGTGTATGTACTAAACTACTTAAATGAACACCCAAGCCTCATTGTCTTATTCTGGTACATGAGAGGAGTGAGTGACAGGTTTGTTGTGTTAGAAGGGGATAAGGGAGTGAAATTTTTGCCAAACCTATCTGCAAGCAGGTTTGCTATCTCTGTGGGATCAGAGTTTGTGATACCATTGGCCATCAGTTCTGCACATGCTTGGGTCCTAACCTTTAGGTTATGTAAATAGCTGTAAAATGTCTTATGGTTATCCTTGGCAGTACTTGCTATGTTTCTCTCAAAGGAGTTCTTGGAGTATTTGACAAGTTGTCTTATTTGCCTGTTAAGGCTAAGGAGGGTGCATTTCCATTGCTGGGTTTTGTCTTTTTTTCTTGACACCAACTTTTTGCATTTATTGTAAAGTTTATTGATGCTGGAAGTCCACCATGGCAACTTGATTTTATTTGGGGCTCTGGTGTTGATTCTGTCTGGTACAGCAGAGTTTATGCACTTATGCAAGTGATTGTGCAGGGCTTTAGTGTAAGCTTCAGCGTAGTATCACTTTCAGCTTGGGGTGGAGCTTGGAATGCATTTATACCTTCATATAGGAGGGCATAGTTTGCCTTGGTGACGTTTTTTAGTCTGATTTCACCCTTTGTGAGTTGTGATGTTAATGTCAGTTCAAAGGTGATCGATTTGTGATGGATTTTAACTAATGAGGGTCCAACAGTTGCAGCAGTGCACCTGTCTAGCATGTTGGTAAGATCCAGATCTAGAATGTTTATTCCTCTAGTAGAGGTATGGAAATTTTCCTCTAGGGCATTGAATTGACAAAGTCAAGCAACTTTTGTGCTAGTGAGTTTGGGCTGGAGTAGATTTCCCAGTTGATGGTGGGGTAACTGAAATTCCCCATAACCAGTGTGTTCAGTAAAATTTGAATTTTCTTCAGTTTGGTTAAGTAGACTGTGGGTGTCATGACCCATGGAGGGGGATCAATAACTGGCTAGGACTTGAATGGGGGTCTTACCCTGGATGTAGAGTAACTCCATGGATTTGTCCAGTCTAACAAGATGTGAGGTGAATTCTTCATATTTAACGTTGCTAATTTTATTTCTAGTACTTCTTTGTCTTCCCCAACCACCCATGCTTTTTCTATTTTCACAATAATTTCCCTTCTGGGATGTTTGATTGTATCCTCTTTCATCCTCTGCTACACTTCCATTCTCATTTCTCATTATTCCCACTTATTGCCACTCTGCCCCCATTCAACGTATGTCTCTCTATTTTTTCTTTACCTTTCATTTTCTTTTATCATTTCTTTTATCATCTTCCTTAGCCTTTTCTTCTTCTGTTGCTCTTTCCACTTGTAGTTTGACCATCTCCACTCCATTCCTTCTTTTCCTTCCAGGTAATTTCCTAACCAACATAAACACCTCATGATTTTGATAAGTGCCTTCTTGGATATCAGTCTCTCCCTTCTACCATCCTTTCCTTATTGTTATCCCATCAAGCTCATTTGGTTGTACTAAGCAGTTTCCATTAAAAATATAATCCTTTTTCTGTGGATGTCTTTTTTCCAATTGTGCTTTCACCCTCCCACTTTTCATATCATCTTCTAAGCCACCCCCTCATGTGTTAACTATTCTTTTTTTCTTAACAGCCTGTATTTCACTGAATCCCCCAATAATTTCTTCTCCTTCCTGCTTTATCTGTTCTCAAGTTTCAAAGAATGTGTTCAAGATAGTGACCTACAGCTTTATTTGCCTATGCATATTTCCTGCAATCAACCTTCTTCCATTTACTCTGATATACAATATTAGCCACCTTAGCAGCAGCAATTCAGTGTGTAAATGGAAATTAAACCATTAAAACCAGAAACAGGTATGAATCAGACAACAGAATAAAACAGAAAAGTAAAGAAAAAAAATATAAATAAAATTATCACAAGAACAAGAAAGAAAACTTGAAAGCCTGCAAATACAGTGGAAACTACAGAAAAGGTTCTGGAACAACCTCATGTTGACCAAGATTAAACACCAGAACGATTAGAGATGAACTGAAACCAAAAAAATGAAAGGCTAATAGTATTTACCAGGCTAATAATATTTACCCAGGACAGTGAAATATGTACACGTTGGTTTACATAGTCCATCGAAAAGGTGGGAGAAACAGACACACTCAGATTGTATAAATAGAACTGGAAACAGTTTCACATCTCATTGCTGTGTGTAATGTACCCATGTCTGAGGGTTTGTGCACTGAAAGGCACAATAATGTAGCAAGACTGTCGCACTGGAGATTGTACAAACAGTACAATATAGAAGTAGCTGAGAAGCATTAGAAACATGAACCACAAATTAATAATGGTCATTTCACATGGGATTATAAATTAGCAACTGTTCAAAAAAGATGCAAAAAACCCAGATATACTTAAAAAAAAAAAAAAAAAAACATCACAAGTAGAATTGATTACTGAAATTGCTACACTCAGTATTAGTGTCCTACATAAGGAGAGAGATATGAAATACTAAGATTTGCAAACAGAAATGAGAACAATGTGGAAGAAAAATATCAAGACAGTTCCAATACTAGTAGGAGTAACAGAACTCATAAAGAATTTATAGTCATATTTAAATTCACTCCCCGTACATGGAACCCCTTATGAACTGTAGGAGACAATTATGAGTACACTATGAGTGCTGAGAAGACCATTTTGGATAACAAAGATGGAAGCAATACTGATTTCATGGTCATTAATTATATACTGTCTTATCACTGGGGTCCATTCCCATCGATATATGCAAAACAACTAACATTTGGAGAAATTAAATTGACAGAAGAAATCATTCTTCCTTCTTCACTTCTAGCTGCCTTCATAACCATAGGTTCATAGGTGTGTACTAGGCTAATGACCCTGGAGCCTTTACAAGCCTAGCCCAAAGGATTACCCTGGCATCATGCCACCCGACCTTAGTTCCCAGTGCCTCTGTCGAGTAAAGCCACTGGAGTGATCCCTGGGGTGAATTTTCTATTTCCCATCCACTTAAAGATTTCTCTTGAAGATGGCCAGTGAAGTGCTCTGCTTGACATGTATAGGAAGTCTATTCCATAGCATGGGCAGTCTCTGGGTTATGAACCTGTCCCTCCAGCATGTTCTGTTGATTGTGGTAAGGAGGTTGAGGTCTCTGGAGCATGTAGTGTGGAGGGATTGGGATTTCTTTAGATGTAGCATTTCTAACAGAGCTGGATCAGACATGGCTTTGTAAGTCAAGCAGAGATCGCCTCTAAGTAGGCAATGTGAGAGAATAGTTTGAGTTTTTTTAGTCTGTCCATATAGGACAAATGTTTAAGGTCTAGGATCCTCTTTGTGAGGTACTTTTGCAGCATCTCCAGTTGTTGCAGGTGTTTAGAGAGGAACATGCCAAATGGGGCATTGTACTCTATGACTGGCCTAATGAGGGAAGAGTAGAGGTAGACAATGACCTCTCTTCCTGGATGCAAAACCCTTAGTAATGAGATGTGTCACACAGAAGGACGTTCTGACCACAGTGGTAATGTGGTGGTCAAAAGAGATGTCGCTGTCAACCTGTGTTCCCAGATCTCTTATGCCTTCTGTGTTCAGTGGACTACCATTGATGTGGTAATTCATGGGAACCGGGTTTTTTCCAAAGGGGATGGCATTTTTTGGCATTGAGCTTAAGGCCATGGTTCCAGCACCAGTCGTTGGTCTCAGTGAGGCCTTTCTGTAGATGTCAACATCACTCGGGGAGTTAATAGCTCCCAACCTGCAATCATTTGCAACTTTGTTAGCCAGAGTGTTGCCTGGACATCAGAGAAGTAGATACCAAACAGGAGAGGACCCAGAACCGACCCTGTGGGACACCACTCGTGACTGGCCGGCACTCTGACTTGGAGTCAGCTACTTTCACACTGTGGGTTCTACCAGTGAGCCAGTTTGCAACCCACCTAGTAATATAGGCTTTGATGCCTAGCTTAGTGAGTTTTTCTAGGATTCCTGAGTGGGGAACAGTGTCAAAGGCCCTGGCCAGATCAAGGCAGACCATATGAACCACCCCACCGCATCCACAGCTCCGGTGACTGACTCAAAGAAGTTGACCATTTTCCTGAAAATGGCTGCTACTCCCTCTTTCCACTTCTCTATTAAATTCCCTTTGGGGTACTTGCAGTTTAATATCATTTCACTTTTTTTATTGTTGTTATTTCCAGTACCAAGATTATGTTACTCTCTTTCCTGGCATGCATACTTCCCTTTTTATCAGGTAAGATGACCCACATGTAACTATCCTTACTCCCTCCCATGCTCTTAATTCCTGCAGCTCAGCAGTATCATTACGTTTAGGCAGGATTCTGAGTTAAGAGGCGTTTAGTCATAATCCCACAGATGGTAGCTTCACACCATTGGCGCTTCAGCCAAACACATACACCAAATGTCTGAACCCATGGTTCCACTCATACTGAGCAGGACTACTATCACAACACATCAGTAGGGTAACCCTAACCTGTCTCACAATAGTCTAATCTCAGCTCACATTCCCTATTAGTGGGTGAACAATCCAACACTTGGTGAATTCTGCTTCACAATGATAGGAAGAGCCGACAAAGGATCAAAAGTGATGTCGGTATGAACACTTGGCTGCCACAATCCAGTTATCTTTGTGGTAACTTTTCTGACACCTCCTGCTTAAAACCGAAAAGGCCAGAAGGATCATGAGGCCCCACTTTCATGGTCTGTAGTCATACTGAAAATCAAGATCAAGCAAGCTTTTGCCCTTCTGCTCCATGGGAGGTTTCTGTCCTCCCCAAGCTCAGCTTAATACACCTACATTACTCTTTGACAGGTATACTACCTCAGTCATACTCCCCACCTGACACTGTTCCCAGAGGGGGTTGCACCCAGGTGCATGGAGCCAGAAACAAGAGCCTCGGTGGGGCTCACACCCTGCCTCACCAGGTAAGTGAAAAATGATGAGAGTAGTAGTATTTCACTGGTGGCCGAGGCCTCCCACTTATTCTACACCTCTCATGTCTCTTCATAGTGCCAGACTAGAGTCAAGCTCATCATTGTCTTCGTTCCCCACTGATTCTGCCAAGCCCCTTCCCTAAATTTCATCTTCATGCATTGTGTAGCTTTTGAAGGATATTCACAGGCTCCCCCACTGAACTATATCTTCAGTTCCTTTACCTGTACCGCCACTCAGTCCTCACACTCCAGTTTATGTAGTGTCATTCAGTAACTTGTGCGAATGCCCCTAGCCCTTGGCCTTTTTCCTTTGCCATCTCCTTGGCTCCTCCTTAACTATTTTTCCTTTCTCTCATAATGTATCTTTTCAAAGCTAATACAATGCAGTGTAATCAAAGGCTGGTGTTTAGTTTTTATTCACTCCCTTTGCCACAACCTTTCCCCATACTTCTGTGTTAATTTCCTGTGTGATTCTTTCCTTGTATATTTATAATTAACAATTACTTTTGCATATAGTCTTTTTACTGTTAAAATCAGTGTTTTGTTTCTCCCTTTCTTCCTTACTTTGCTTGGCATATTGCTACCATTGTTGTTGTTCTCTTTTGGCTTTTTCCCGGTAAGGGGTCGCCACAGTGGAACTCCGGTCCACTAATGATTGGCAGTAGATTTTTTTTTTATGAAATGCTGAGGTTCCAACTCGATGCCCAACCTTCAATGAAGGCAAGCACATTTATGCACACATGTCTTTCGAACGCTACCCAATCGCAGGGAGGGCATGCAGACTCCACACAGAAGGCACTCCCAAGCCAAGCAGAGAATCTAATGGGAGAACCTCTTGCTGTGAGGTAACACTGCTACCGCTGTTAAAAGAAAAAAGTGCTTGAAGCTAGGAAGAAGATAAAAAACTTGTTTCCAATAGTTTAAAAACACAGCTTTATTCGCACACTCCAAACTGCATAAACGCTATTCACCAGCCACTCGCGTTTTCGTCCATACTACTTGGACTTTATCAGATACAATGAATTAAAACCAATTACACCTTATATAACTTAATAAATTCAAATAAACCAATAAAAATCCTTCAAACCATCAGATGGTTATACTTAAGGAAATGACATCATGGGCTCATAAATATTAATAAATATTAAAGAACAGTACTACGTTACTTTTGTTTCAATAATTAAAAAACATTTTAGCACTCTAAAACTTTAATTCAATAAATAAATAAATAGATAAATACATAATTCCTAAGTTTTATATACAAATAAAGTGCATGAAGTGATAACAATGAAACCATATTTCCTTATTCATGAGTTTAAGGGTATAGCACCATCTGGTGTCCATTAATGATAGTGCAAGTGTCACAATTTCGAAGCCCTTAACTTTAAAAGTGGTAGTATAGAAACATGTTCATTTAGCCCAGGTGGCCTAGCTGCTTCCAAAGTTATTTGCCACCATAGCTCCCTATACTCCACTTGTTCTTCCTAAAGGCCTCCCCTTTTATCTTTCTTGATCTGTTCTAATACAAAAAATAAAAATCTGAAACCCTCACATTCTTTAGTATGTTTATATAATGCATTAGTATCTTTGGCTCTCTGAATCTCATACATATGTTCATATATTCTTCTTCTTAATGTCCTTTCAGTTTTCCCCACATAGAATGATTTACATTTTTGACATACTGCTAAATATATTAAACCTTTAGTGTCACAGCTGTAGTATAATTTACTTTTCAACCATTTTCCTCTACTTTCTAAATATACTTCGCTACTATTACTAATGTATTCACATTGGTTACATCTTCCACATTTATACGTTCCTTGTTTCTTCCTGTTCCCAAAAAGAACTGTACCTTCATGTGGACGATTCATCCCACTACTTTTATTTTCTAATATATTCCTAAGACAGTATGAATTTTTGTATACTACTTTCGGGTTAGATTTATTGACTTCTTCAAGGTCAGTAATAGAACTAAATCTTTCCCATTCCCTTCGGAAAACCTCACTAACCTTTTGATTAATGCCATTATATTCCAATACTAACGCTTGTTGATAATTATTATAGATTTCTTTATTCTCCCCGTCTCCCTGTCTTACTTCCTGGTTGTCATTTATTACTCCTTTTATGGGTTTATATTTGTCCTTTCTACCAATTTCTATCTCCTTTCTAATAATATTAATGAATGCCTTAGGGTATCCTTTTTCTAAAAACATTCCTTCTAGGAAATTACATTCCTGAATAAAGTCCCTATCTAGACTGGTCATGCGGCATCCCCTCACAAATTGTCCCTTTACTATGTTCTTTTACAGTGTAGGGATGAGCACTGTTGTAGTGGAGAAAAGAGTTGCAATAGGTGGATTTCCTATAAATTTTAGATTCAAAATGTTTTTCCACCTTAAAATGTCCACATCTAGATATTGAAGAACATCCTCTGACGTATTATATGTAAATTTAAGGAAATTGGTGGTATTACTTATATAATTCATAAATTCTTTAAACATTTCATAACCACCTGTCCAAAAAATTACAATATCATCCAGGAACCTTCTATACAAAGTCCAATAAATCTTGTATTTAGAATTGATAATGTATGTCTCCTCCCATTTAGCCAATACCAGATTTGTAAAGGATGGGCAGGCCGCACCCATGGAGACACCTTGAATTTGTTGAAAATATTCACCATTAAAAATTAAGAAATGATTTTTAAGGACCATTTTCATAAACCCTATACAAGCCACTTTTTCATTGTGTGTCAATTTATTATCCTGAAATAACATCTCTTCAAACATAGTCATGCCTGTGTCATATGGTATACATGAAAATAAATCTACAATATCAATAGTAACAAAAATTAAATTATCCATATAGAATTCAGGCTTGATTTCTCTTAATAGATCCCATGAATCTTTCAGAATAACTTCATTATTGACCCATATATGCTTCACTTTAATATCCACAAATTTAGCTAATGGGTATGTTTTGGAGCCATCGGCTGAAACTATAGGTCTTAGGGGTGGGTTCTCGACATTTTTATGGATTTTAGGTATGCCAAAAATTATAGGCATCCTAGGCTTTATTACATTCAAATAATTGTATATTTTATTATCAATGACACCTTCATACAACATATCTCTGAGAGAGATATCTATTTTATGATAAGCTAGATTCACTTCATTAATAGAAATACAAGCATATCTCATCTCATCCCTTAAAATTTCATTCATCTTTCCTTCATAAGTAATATTATCCATTATAACTACCCCCCCACCTTTATCAGGTTTCATAATTCTAATTTCTATATTATGTTTTAACTCATTCATGATCTCATTCTCTTCTTTATTAAGATTTTTATTATATCCAATTTTCTTGTACCCATTCCTAACTTCTCTTTCCAAAACTCTTTCAAAATTCCTTATTTGAGGATGTAGTGGGGATTAAAATAGTTTTAATGATCAAACCTTGATGGTTATTACTACTGATTTTCACATTATTATTAGAAAAAAGCATTTCTAAATTTATTTTTCTTAAAAAGAGTTTGATATCCATTATTGTTTTAGCCAAATCTCCTTGTTTATAGGGAATAAATTTTAAACCCTTACTAAGAAGAAGAAAATGTCCCTTAGACAATACAATATTGCTAAAATTATATATAGAAAAATTCTTGTAAGTATTCTTATGCCCATCTACTTCTATTTCTCCAGTATTATTGTATGAATTGTATGGGTATGGGGTGTATCCTATTGATACCTTCCCCTCCCCCTTCTCCCCCCCCTCTTCTGAAAATTTCCATACTGATGTGGCTGCCAATGACCATAATTTTCTTCCCTTACTAATGGTGGGAATTCCTGATTGTAATCATATTCGTACCAATTATATGCATTTTCATCATTTTTATGTTCTTTGTTTTGTTTTTTATCATTATATTCATAAAAATCCTGTTTCATATATGGGGTTTTGGATAACTCACTTTATTTTCATAATCTAGCATGTCCCTCTTTAACTTATTCATTTTCCTACTCATCAAATCACTACATTTCACATCTATATCACTTCTTACTTTATAGTATTTTTCCTTCTCTTCCTTGATCCCAAAAATGAGATCCTCTTTAATATAACCATCTAACTTATCAATTTCTCCCTTTAAACCTTCTTGTTTTCTACCATTTTCTTTAATGATAAGTCTTAAAACATCAAGACCACAGTTATTAAAAACTTCTAACAGTTCATTGTGAAAGACTGAGCCCATTTGTACATACTCCCAAGCCAAGCAGAGAATCTAATGGGAGAACCTCTTGCTGTGAGGTAACACTGCTACCGCTGTACAAGCTAAAAGTTTTTACCTTATCTGAGAGGCTGGAGCTTCAGTGCCATGTGTCTCCTTTACCCTGCTTGGTTCCTTATTCTTATAGTAAGGTGCTGGCATCCTTTGGAGTGCTGTTTTCAGGCAGTCAATAAAATCTACATATCAACTCTATAGTTCAATAATTCTTATCAGACTGCATTAAGACCTAAATGCAAATTAAAATATAGACTTCATATCTGAAGAAAATGCTTTTGGAACCGAGCCATATATCCACATATTTTTTAAAAAGTTGTAATCGTAGGCTCATAGGAGGTTACTAGGCTATCAGCCCAGAGGTCATTTCAAGCCGAGCCATTTCATCCCAATGTAATACCATTGATAATCTAGTCAGTATCCAGGATTATATTTAGTAATGACTGCCCATATCCAGGAGGGTTGTGGGCACTGTCCCCAGTAAGACTTTGCCATAGAAGTGCTCTGTTCACATGAGTTGGCAGCATGTCCTGTTCAAATCGCAGGCAATATTTAGGTCCTCACTACAGGCAGCTCTAGCCCCATTTGATTTACAGACGTGCAGAAAATTCATTAGGTTTATGTCAGAGAGTGCTCTGTAATCTAGGCATAAGTCTCCCCTAAGAAGTCTATAGGATAGTAACTATAGTGAAGGGACTTTATTTGGTCTGTGTATTGGCACATGCTGTAATCCTTTGATCTTTTGTTAGAAACCTCTGAGGTGTCTCCAACTGCTGCAGGTGCTTTGTATGGGTACATACTAAAAAGGGTGTTATACTCATTATGGGCCTGATTAGTGATGAGTATAGAGGGGTTATGACCTCCTTTGCTCTACAGGCAATGCCTTTGCTAATCAAGTATGCTATGTAGAAAGCCTCCCTTACTAGAGTAGACACATGATGGTCAAAGTTAAGGTCGCAGTCGACTTGTGATCCCAGATCCCTTACCACTTTGTAGGTAGTTAGGGTATTGTTGTTAATTTGATAGTGTGAAATGACATTTTTTTACCGAAGGGAATGTTGATGCATTTCTTTGCATTCAGTTTGAGACCATAACTAAGACACCAGTCGTTGGTCTGTGCAAGACCCTCCTGAAGTATACTGACAGATTTGGGGATTCAGTAATTGCTCCCAGTTTGCAGTCATCAACAAATGTGGTCAGCAGCAGCCCCTTAGTTTTGGGCTGAACTTCTGAGACGCATATACTAAACAGTAAGGGGCCCAGCACTGACCCTTGTGGCACCCCGCTGGTGACAGGTCTGCTGGCTGATGTGGAGTCGCCCACTTTGATAGTGTGTGTCTGGTTTGTGAGCCAGTTTGCAACCCAGCTTACAACAAAGAGGTTTAAATTCAGTATGCTATGTTTATCAGTAATGCCTGAATATGGGATTGTGTTGAACACCCTTGTCAAGTCCAGGTATGCTATGTGCAAAGATTTGCCCTCATCAATGGCCCTGGTCACATTTTTGAAGAAATCCACCAGGTTTAACAGGCAGGATCCAGGGTCTGGTGGTTGTGTATGTCTTTATTTATGAGCCTTGCAGATGAGGCTGGTGAGACTTATGGGACTATAATTACCCATGTCTTTTGCTAAGCCACCTTTGTAGAGGGGAATAACTGCTGCTGTTCTCCATTCTGCAGGAACAAAGCCTGTGGTTAGGCTATGATTGAATAGGATACTTAATGATGATGCTAGTTTGTCTTCCTTTGGGGTATGTGTATGCTAGTTGGTCTAGATGACAGTCTGGAATGCTGTCTGGTCCCATAGAGGTTGTGTGTTTTACCTTAGACAAAACTTTCATGACTTATTCTTCGGATATATAGGATGGGGGAGGGAGTTGGGCAAGGTTCCTGATAAGTTGAGAGGATAAGGGAGTGAAAGTTTTTCCAAATCTGTCTGCTAGCAGGTTTGCTATCTCTGCAGGATCAGTGTGTGTGGTAACATTAGTTACAAGTTCAGCACATGGTCGGGTCCTACATTTTAGGATACATACATAGCTGTAAAATGCCTTATGGTTATCCTTGACTGTAATTGCTAAGCATTTCTCAAAGGTGGCATTAGAGGATTTGACATGTTGTCATATTTGTCTGCTGAGGCTAAAGATGGTGCTTTTCCAACATTGGGGCCTCACTTTAGTTCTTACACAAGAAACTTTGTGTTTTTTTTAAAGTTTGTTGATGCTGGATGTCCACCATGGTAGCTTGTTTTTACTTGGGACTCTAGCTTTGATTCATTCTGGAACAGTTGAGCCTATACACTTATGCAAGTGATTGTACGGGGCTTTAGTGTAAGCTTCGGTGTAGTTACCACTTCCAGTTGGGGGTGGGGCTTAGAAAGCATCTATACCTACCCCTAGGAGGGTATAGTTTGCTTTATTGAAGGTTTTTAGTCTGACTTCACCCTTTGTGAGTTCTGCTGGTTGTGCAGCTTGAAGGTGACTGATCTTTGGTCAGATTTAACTAATGAGGGTCCAACAGTTGAGGTGGTGCATCTGTTTGTCATGTTAGTGAGGAACAGATCTAGTATGTTTGTTCCTGTTTTAGTGGTTTGAACAATTTGTTCCAGGGCATTTGAGTTAACAAATTAAAGGAACTTTTGTGCTATTGACTTAGGGATAGAGTAGGTTCCCATTTGATGGTGGGATAATTGAAATCTCCCATAAGCAGAGTGTTTGGCAATATTTGGATTGACTCCAGTTTGGTCAAGTAGGCTTAATGCACATCATGATCCATGGAGGGGGATCTATAACTAGCTATGACTTGAATGGGGGTCTTACAATAATCTTAACTTGCCGTAACTCCATGGAGTTGTCCAGTCTAACAAGACGGGAGGTGAATTTGTCTCTAATATAGAAACGCCACCTCCTGTAGTTTTTACACATTCGTTTTATGGTCTGAACGTGTGGAAGGCATTGTAACCTTGCAAGGCTGGGGTACTCTGAGGCCTTGAAGCAGGTTTCTGTGACTACACAAAGATCTACATCCTCCAGTGATAGAAGTACTTCAAGGTGTGAAGTTTTTGCTTTAAGCTTCGAGTGTTCAGCAGCATAACCATTATTTTGTTATGACTGGCAATTTTCATGTTGGCAAGTTTGTTTTTGAGTCCTTGCCTAAAAAAAGCACTATGGGGAAGGCAATAGCCTTTGGCAGCAGCCAAAAGCCTAGTGGTGCCAGGTGTAAACCTTCTCTGGCAAAGCAGTGAGGTTTCTTGACCATAGCTCCCAGGCTGACTAAAACTGGATTCCCTTTGAAAACACCAAAAACTAAGCCAATTATTGAAATCGATCATTTTGTTTATGGCATTATTCTAGGTGAGGGTAGTATGCTGCTCATGGCTAGGGACATACATGATTGGGATACATACTCAGAGCACAAACATGTCTCTCTGCATATAGTCCAGTGAGGAACATCTCAGGTCATTCACTCCAACATGAACTATGACAGTTATAATGGTGCTTGAGAGACTTGAGTGCATGCGTGATCTGACGAATCCTGTCACTGGACTGACTTTCTCCTTGTCTAACTTGGTGAGTGGGACATCTGTGTGTCTCACTATGGAGTCTCCAATGACAAAAATTTAGCTTTTGAGTGTTACATCTTAAGGACTTTGTAGGTGAGAAACTGGTGTTACTATGTGTCTTGGGTGCTTTGGGAATTGTGTTAGTTGTAGCAGTCTTGTGTTTTGGAGGTCTCTGGTGTTTTGGTAAGTTTTTTGAAAGAACCTCTGTGTATGTTGCTTTATGTATTTGATGCGTATTATGTATGAGTAGTGGTGGGTGAGTTGACAACCTCTTCAGTGTTACCGTTTCGACTGCGAGACAGCAGGGGTTCAAGACTTTTGGCGTAGCTAGATCTCTTGCATTCTGTACTAGCAGTTATTAGTAAAGTCATTAGTAAAGGGTTGTCAGTGTACATGAGGCAATTGCTGCACTGCCTCAACCAACCCAATTCAATAAGGTTGGCAGGAGAGCGAAGCAATGGCTCTTCTACTTTGCTTTATGTTCCTCTGCTTTTTCATTGTTGCAGTTTTCTTATGGCATGTCTTCTCCTTTCTTCATTATCTCTGTTTCCAGGCACCTCTGGATCTCTTTTTGAGATGTCATCCTTAGACTAATACAGCTTTCTCAATCCCCCCTGCTGTCTAGCATTGAACATCTAAATCAATATATATGTCAGAGGCTGTGTCTACTCTTTGTATCTCACTCTCTCTGCTTCTGATCCACCCCATGATTTGCCAGCAATGCTTTCTTCTGGACCATCTCCTTGCCTAAAGCTGCCCTTATTTAGCAGGTTTGCTTCCATGTTCATCCATTTACTGCCTTTACTTTTCCTACAGTTGTTTGTGTTGGAGTATTTTAAAGACAGCTGCTCCTCACCTCATATATACAGATTGACAAACATTTAGGAACTTGCAATAATGTTCTTCTAGCCTGTCAATATACCAAATCAGTTATTCACATAATAAGTGTCCAGGTTGGTCTTAAAAATCTCTACAGTGCTTGCTTTTATGTAAATTGGTAGTCTATTCCATGCATCATCTGATTTCTCAGAGAACCAGTTGGTACACACCACCCATTCCTATGTAATCGTCTAGATAGGTTATCTGATAATTCTCTGCTAATTTTTCATAACCCCAATGTTTCTTAATGGTAGAAATCTGTAAGTGCCCTATGTATCTTAAAGTATCTTGTTAAATGTATATGTGTGGAACTGTACAAGTTCAGATGTTTTAGTCTTTAATAACAAATGTTCACATTTGTAGATGTTCTTGTTATATTTATGCTGTACTTTTCCCAGTTTACTCATGCTTGTTTTCTTATAAGATTTCCATGTTGCTATTCCATACTCAAGTTTGGGTCTAATGTAACTAACAAATAATGATTTCATCATTTCTGATTTCTTAGACTTTATACATTTTTTATAAAAACCTATGTATCTATAACTATCCTGCTCTGGTTGTGTGTCCAAGGTACTAATTCACTTTTCAACTTCTTCTCAGCATGTGCATCCACATCCGATTCATTCTGTACTTGTTTGCTCTCCTCCACCGCTGTGACTATTTACAAATTAACTTGCTAGTCCACCTGCATGGGAAGTTTGAACATTGGCTATTTCTTTATGTTTGCTAAATTCTAGTCTTCACAACTTCTGACAAGAAATGCTGAATTTCAGAGTGTAAAGTAAAGCTTTGCACCACCTTCAGATTCACAGTCATTATGGTGGAGTAGATTATTGAGGCAGCTACTTCCAATTTCATTTAGTGCTTTTATATGGGTCACCATTGAGGCAGCTACTTCCAATTTCTTTTAGTGCTTTTATATGGGTCACATTGCAAGCAGCAGTAGTGCAGCGGTAGCGTTGTCGCCTCACAGCAAGAGGTTCTCCCGTTAGATTCTCGGCTAGAGCGCCTTCTGTGTGGAGTCTGCATGTCCTCCTCGCGGTCGAGTAGCATTTGAAAGACATGCTTTGTTGAAGGTTGGGCATCGAGCTGGTACCTCGGCACTGTAAAAATCTACTGCCCATCATTAGCGGACCAGAGTTCCGTTGTGGCGACCCCTAACCGGGAAAAGCCGAAAGAAAAACATATGGGTCACCATTGCCTCTTTGTGAAAAGTGAATTACAAACACCTACATCTATTTTAATAAACATTTCATGAAATGGCATTACTCTGGGTGGTTTGGCTTGTTTTAAAATGTCTTTTTGACACACAGTGATGCAAACAGACAAGTATATACTTTTGGAAAGTTGTAGCTCCTGTGTTTCTTCTGACTACGATGTGAACATTTTCTATCGCAATCTGTCATTGTATACATTGCACAAATCTCATTTTAAACTGTCCCAGTGAAGCTCCTTCCATCTTCTCTTTACATTAGTTCACATAAATCTTTTCATTTACCCTCTGGATATGATTTCCAAATCATCTAGATTGCTACACTTTCATTTAACCACGTTTTCCAGATTTTTTAACCATCAGTCATATAAAATCCTACCTGGAGGTGCATGAACAGCTGTGCGCAGGGAGGTACTACACGCAGACAACCATATATACTACAAACATAATGTAACTGAACATAACACTCACAGTATTACTACTACAACATACATTACCCGATACTATAAAAATGTCAAAAAGTATATCAGAAGTTAATGTGTGACGTCTTCAATGGTTAACTTCTGTACTTATGGTATACTGTTGAAATGAAAAAAATAAATGAAAGAGGAACACATAGGGGTCTGTTTTGTTTGATACTGGGAACTCGATGTTATGATTTGTAGTACCACTATTCATCTCCCAAAACTAACTTGCTCAGTGTACAGCACTAGACATTTCATGGATCCCACTCAGGCACACATATGAGGGAGACATAAAAAAAATTAATTTAAAATGTACTCGTGCCTGCTGAAATTTCCAAATGTTTAAGCATGTACTAGTAAATATTTTGGTACAAGAAAGATCAAATAGACTATCTTATTATTTGCCTTTTTTCATTATGTAAATTTCATGTTTAGTATATTGACATATGTAAAATCTCTAAACTGCAGCTTTATTTAAGACATTCCTAACATCACGTTGCCTGAAACCAGCATCTTGTCAATTTCTAACCGCAGCAGAACTTATAGCTTATCCAGTGATTTACAGATAAAGCTAGTGACTGCATTGCTGGTGACTTGAGTTTGAGCTGCCCCAGTCATTAATGAGGGCCTGCAAGTTGTATTAACTAGATGACACATCTCATATCATTTCCCAGAAGAGAGGACTGAGGTTTTGCATTGCCTGATAACCATCAGATGAAGGCTAGCAAGTCAGCAGCATACAAGCAAAAACTATGTGGGCACCAGTAAATATTCTTCTAGGGATATAGAATCAAGTATTCAATTTGAGCTGTGACATCACTGCAGAATAGACAACAAAAAGAAGGAACATGCCAGCTCAAATGAAAAATATTCTTCCCAAGCCTATAGTGTGGTAGCATTCAGGGCCCTATAACACATTTCTCACCCCGTGTAAATGATGGGCCCTGGTGGGTTACTGATTTCTTATATTTAGAAGAAAGGCTGAACAATAATAATAAATAGAAAAAAATAACACATGAAGATAGAGTATTTATTTCAACTCTGAGACTGCACATTCCCCAGGGTAAGTGCATATATCCAAACTCAGGGAGTTGCTGATCTCGCATAACTGTCAACCATCTCTTCCAGTGTGTCAACAAAACAGATCAACCAAAGCCACTCATGACTAAAAGGTGTGCACCCAGACAGGCATACATGCATGCATATATAGTGTATGAATATATATACATATATACACACACACACATTCCTACACTGTTATAAATTGTGAATTAAAGCTTTTATTCAGCCATTTGAGCATTCGTTGTTGTAGAAGTGCTTGCACAGTGTCATTCAATCATTCATTATATCAACAAGCAAAATTCAACATTTGTTTTTTAAACATAAATTCAAATAGTGTCACTCACAATTCTTCTAAAATGCAAATAAGCTATCAGAATAAAAATACAATTACAAAAAGGTCGTATTGTTTCTCTACTTCTGTAATAATTACCTTCCTGGTCAAGATTTAACTGCCACAATTTATTGCTCCTGTCATTCTGGGAAGTTTGACAACTAGATGACAGCTTGAAAATCTGGTTGCATCTGTATTATTTGCCTCAGTATTTACATATAAAATGATTATGGTCAATGGGGGGGTGTCTTTTGGAAATCAAAATCTACTACAGCTGTGCTTTCATGTTAGCAAAATAAAAAATAAAATTATGCTTATTTAACATCTTTTTTATCAGGAAAGTGCTGCTATGAATGTTATGGCATTGACTTTATGATTAAGTTAAAAAAGCATATTTGAAATACTTTTAGCAATCTTTCGATTTCAAATATAACATTTGAAAAATCAGAAAAGTATCACATAAGGCAATGCATTTTGTAATATTTAAGACTAGATGGCTACAGTTTTTTATTTCACAGTGCAACCACCTGTAGTCTTTGAATGAAATGTACTTACCGGTCCGTAGTGAAAGTAATTGTGGTTCACTGCCTATGCCTTGGAAATCAGACTGTACAGACACATTGCAGAGCTCTCCTTGGGTTAAGTTAGCAATGACCATGGAAGTGCCATTCGTTTTAACTGGGTCAATATAAACCATTTTAACTTTAGTGGCATTTTCTTGCAGCAATTTCACAATAAAAATATATTCCTTAACATTGTTATCCATCAGTGGCTTTGTCCAATTTAGGATAATCCGACTGGTTTCTGTGGTTCCACTGACATTTAAAGGGGCAGTAGGTCCTGCAAAGAAAACAAAGCGCTGAATAAGATTTCATGCAAGACTTGCCATAACCTACATTATGTGATAGGTAGAATGTAAACTATGAAACAGAGGGCACCTACTTAACAGTGCCCACTTCTCAAAACATGTTACTGGATTGTCAAAGATACCCATTATTAAAACAGCTTGATGCCATAGGTGTTTGTGTGTGTGTGTGTGTGAGGGGTAGCACGAAATGTAAGGTCACATAGTCCACAGTTTGTTACCACACAGATTATAGGATTTACTAAACATGGATTAAAATAAATGTTAAAAAATAATGGAACATTTTCTAAACTGCAGAGTACTCTTAAGAATGAAAATGACTAAAACGTATTGCTAGTTAAGTTCATTCTGATCTTTTTATTTCATTTTCACTTGGAAACGCTGTTATATTCTGACCTATTAAAAGCCCCCATGCCACATGTTGAATTTTCCTTCTTAGTTAAAAAAAAAAATCATAAGAAATATTATAATATTTTTGTATGTTCCTTTTAGTGGAGATACTGGTTAAGCCCTTATGCTGAAATTATAGTGGAAGTGTTTTCTTTTGTAGCTTTGCTTCTGTACTATGACCTGTATTCATTCTAAACAGTGGACGTTTATCTTGTATGTGTCAAAACCATTTATATTCAGGTCATAGTTAAACAGGTATATGATGCTGGTTGGTAAGAGACAATGGAAATACATTTATTTTGTAATGCAGTTTGACCTAGGATATCTGTGGTGACACTAACCAAAGGAAAGTTTGACCACAAGCTACTTTGTCCTGGCCTCTTTCTCCCTTTAGAGTAGTGGTCTACTTATATAGGTTTCAGGGACATGTAAAATGTAAGGAATGGGCTTTGGTAAGTGGGAGGGGGAGGTCTAGTTGTCAGTTCCAGTGTAAGGAGTAGAGCATGTGCAGGCAGGGTTACCACCTGTCCCACTTTGCGAGGGACAGTCCCTCTTTGGGCAGTTGTGTGCTGACAAAAAATTTAAAAAATGGCAAATGTCCTGAGATTTTAAGACAAAGTTATTTCCTATATTTTATGTAATACTTGCATAAAACAGTTATTCTGTATCTAAAATACGTAAATGTTAAAGAAACAGAATAAGCAACTAAAATGCAACAAGAATAAGCTTTTATTTAGGCAAAAATGTTAATTTCTATCCTTTGTACTGACCGTGGGTATGTGTCTGCCTGTAAAGTGTGATGTTTGTCCCGAAAATGTCCCACTTTGGCCATTTGAAAAAGTGTCAGGAGGCAAGGAGGAAGTGCGAAGTGTATAAAATGAGAAGTTCAAGAACATCTAAGCCTCTTTCTCACTGAACCTGCTAAAACAAACAGTATCTTGCTATGCTTATGATGAGTGAGGCAATAAAAGAGGGCCGTGTCCTAATAGCATGCTGCAGAAGTTAGGCCTATTTAATAGTTACTGTCCGTTGTGACTGGATTACCTATGAAACATTGTGATGAAACAGCAGAAAACAGGCAGTTATGCTCATAGTAGAAGGTGTCATTTTAAATATTATGTTGTGCAGTGGATGTTGAGGCAAAGTTCTAGTTTCTATCAAGATATTTTTGGGGAGGTGAGGTCCTGTGGATAGCCGAGGGATTAGTGGTGTTGAAGTTCAGTTTGTAAATTATGCCTTAGTAGATAACTTGGCAAAAGTGCATGACATTGTAAAGATGGTTGAATTTTAGATTGTGTAGTAAAGGCTTTATAACAGGATAATGTGGTGGATTTTTTGGAAAACTGCTCCAAGGATACACAAAAAGAATATATTAAGAAATAGAGTACAGTACAATAAAGTATTTCAGATGAATGTCTAAGCATGACAAATACATAAAGATGCTATGCTGTACCTCTTAAAACACTGGAGGCCCCAAGTTTGTAAAAAACATGTTTGTTATACCAAACAGAAGAAAATAAATTTAGCCTACTTTGTTAGTACAGCGTTTATACAGTGTTTATACAGTCAGAACTCTAGTTAGTAATTAAGTTAGTTAGGTTTTGATTGCTAGGTAAGTGGATTGGACAACAGTAACATGAGGTCAAGGTATTCAAGTTATTACAGATTAATGAAAATCAAACAAAGCAGAATAGTTAGGCATAAATATGGTATTTAAAGATATAAATGTACGTACAGCAAACAGTTTGATCACTAGATGAGTTAAGCAGGTACAGAAAGACAAGAAACAGTTACAACAGTAAAATGAGGTAAACATGTTTACATTATGAACAGTTGGCACCAAGTCATTTCATAAAAGGCTTTGTATTCCATGAAAACAAGTCCATTAACAACTTTACCATCCTCAGGTTGTTAAAATAAATATATAATAAAATCTACCATATGATCACATACCAGTAGAAAAAATTCTGGGTATCATTGAGCAACCAGACTTTCTATTGATAAATGCTGAGGGACAGAGCAAAATACAAGAAAAATCAGGTACATTCTGCAAATATATCTGTGTACTGTCTCTCATAAATCTTTATTTTTTAATAGTTAAAAAACAGCAGCAGAGATTGTTTTCTCCATCACTTTCCTGTGTTGATGTTGTACTGTACATTAGTAACAATGTAAGTCTCATATGCATGCACAGTACCTCAGCATAAGGAAAACACCATGGAAGAAGACTGAATTGCCCTTATAAAAATACATTTAAGAAAAGTAAGCAATTTCTTTCTTAAATAATTGTAAAACAGTAATCTACTCCTGTGTGTTGATATATCAGAATGTACCCACAGTTGGCTTTGTTTAGTCACTCCGGCTTTGTCCTCATAATTGAACCACACCAACCATGGGTATATACCCATAAACAGTTGTGGATTATTACACCAAATGTGTGTAAATCTTAATATACCCATGCACAGTCACTGATTATTACACCAACCATGGGTAAATCCTGATATACCCATACACAGTTATGAATTGTTGCTTAAACAATTGTAGGTCATCACCAGGCTTTAAATTCAACTTCACCAAACACAAAATGTCCTCACCTGAGTTTACTTCAGGTCACATTCACAATAAATCACATGTGGGCCATCAAACTACACACATCTTTTAGTCAAAATCCCTGCTTTGATCCACAATGCACCTCTAGATGAGCAACAAACTTCCTGGCTTGCCTTGAACAAGAAACATCTTATACACAGGCAATTCACTTCTCATAACTAATACAACTAAGTTGCTGCTTAAAGTGCTGTGGGAATTTTAACAAGACAAGTCTCTTTATACATTTTTAAAGCACATTCCACATTTTCAATGCACCAGATGCTATTTTTGTCTATCTGTACCCATCCATCCACAACCCCTTTTCCCACTTTTGCATATGAGATCAGGTTGCCACTTCAACAGTCATTTAGGCCAGTTTTCACACTACCATGTATCTCTCTATGTCTATATCAGTTTTCATTTCCATAGCCATATCTATATAGATAGTTATAAAGACCTAGATCTATGTATTTGCACATGTACATAGATATATAGGTATAAATACACATTTACACATGCAAATAAAAGGAGTGCGGCACAATGTATTTTATAGTTAGTATGGGTGGTAAAGGATTAAGTACTGATGGTATCACCTGAGGTTAGGCCATTGCTTGGAATAAGTGATTTCCATTGGAACCTTTTACGCTTTGGTATGAAGGGCCCAAAGTACCCTCAAGGACAGGATGGATGTGGCATACATCCAGCACTACTGTGAGTGCAAGCAGCAGTAACTTGTAGCATCTCCCCTTACACAGACCATAAAAGAAAAAAAAATATTTAGAAAGGATAATTTTTTTAATCTTTATGAATTGTTCTACCAAAATGATCTCCAGAAAATTAGTGAATTTAACCAATCTGAGGTTATAAACCTCATAGCAGCTTTGTCAGCCTTATATAAATGCAGTCCAGGAAGGTACAGCTTCAGCATATGGGATGCCTGGATTTCAATCTATCTGTATTTGATGACAGTCATGATGTAAACAAAAAAAAAACTAGCTATGACTTAGCTTATTGTTATATTTTAGAAATACCCAGAGAAGGAGAGTTGGTCAGCCATAGCATGACATAACATGATCAGATGTTCAGGAATGACCCATATATGTAGCTGGCAGTCATAAGAGACAAAAGGCATACACTCACAGTGAGTGATAAACAGCAAATGCAGAACCAGATCAAACCATGCCGAACATTTAATGTTTCCAGATGCAACTGGTTAAGCTGCAAATTTACATATGCTGGTGCAACTTTGGAAAGCTACATCCAAGGATAGATTTGAACCTATATTAGGGAAGGAATTGTTAATTACAGATGTTAGAGAAGAAAAAAATAATAATCTAGATATAATTCATTATACAAATGATAGAGATAAAACTTATGCAAGTGCTTTCATCACTGATTATAGTGGGGACTCAGGAGCGATTAGTAATGTACTCAACAAAGAATGGAATAAATGTATAAGTTTAACAGATTTAAAGTTAGAACATAAAGAAAAATTAAAAATTATATACAGGAGGGGGCGAAATATCAAAGATTGTTTTATGGTACAGAACAGAGCCTCTAAGAAAACTACAAAATTAAGAGGAACATACCCATGTGGGATGTGCACTCAGTGTACATTGATGGCTAATAAAGAATGTATTTATATCGAATCTAGGGGAGAGAAATTTTAAGTAGGACACATAGTACTTGTGAGACTAATGGAGTTATATATATTTCTATATGTGAAATATGTTCGGGATACTATGTTGGAAAAACTGAAAGGAAAATAAGAAGGAGAATCTATGAACATATGAATGATATTAAGAATAAAAAAGAAAGTGATGGTTTATATAGGCACAGCAGTATTTGCCCCCTAGCGAAATACAAATTTTTCATTATTGAGGAAGTCCTGAAGGATGAAAGGGGTGGTATGTGGGAAACAAAAATTGAATACCGAGAATTATACTGGCAAATTGTTTTAGAAGCAAATAAATATCCAGGTATGAATGATGGTATTTCCCTTGCACCCGTTCTCAAAATGAGGGCTGCTAGATTATAATAACAAATTTATTTATATATGTTTATGCCATCAAATATTGAATATTGTATATTGTACATTGTATATGTTTCATGTCGTTTTTATGTGATCTGTCTTTTTATATATATATATATATATATATATATATATATATATATATATATATATATATATATATATAATTTATTTCAATATGGTTTTATAAATCACCAATATATTTATTTATTTATTTATTTATTTTATTCATCTATTTATTCAAATACATAATTAACATTATTATGTAGTGCATATATATTTTAGAGATATATTTTAACAATTTTAACATTTTTGTATACTTCCTGCATTTGCATCTGGAGCAGTTTTATATGAAGTGTTTTTTAGTTGTAATAACATGGTTGTCCACTTCGGGGTAGTGTTCACACAGTGTTCACATAGTGGAATTTTGGAATGAGCTTTTGTTTTAGTTTATTTTAAATCGAAGTTTCATATGAGCTTTATTGATTTTTTATGACGCGAAGCTTGTTGGGATTGACACGATCATGATGTATATTGTTTTAAGAAGTTATGGAATATAAAAAAGAAAGATTTGGCGCTTGTAAACTGGAGAAATCCATGTCATGTTTATTGTGATTGCCAGCACTTTTGAGAGGTATGTTTACATATTAATGAGTTGGATTAATCAAAGTCATTGGATAATTCAAACTTAAGTGATTGTATAAAAGCAATGTAATTAATTATTTGTTTGTCTGATGAAGTCTATGTTTATAGATGAAAAATGCGGTGATTCGTTAAGCGCTTTATGTTACATGTTGGTTAGTATACAATAAAGCATTGGTAACGGTTCGTGAGTCCAGAGGTTTACTTCACTACAACAGTGCGTTTTTTGTGGTTACAAATTATCAGCAATATCACTGCTATCACTGTGGTCTTAAACCAGCCATCTTACATTAGCAGGGTATCCCTGCACCCTGGTGGCAGACGTGTGTAGTTCAGGACCCATAAGAGTTGGAGATTGCTGGAGAAAGGCATAGTCTGGGGCTTTCCCATTGGTAGTTGTGTTAAAATCTTTTTAAATTAGTCTGTAAATAAGCCTCACATTTGTTCATTGCTGGTACTGCACAACTGGATTTATCAGTGCCCTGTATAGATGTAAATGCCTGGGAACATTATATTTCCCTAGAGACCTTCCAGTAGAACCCCCCTAAGCTTCCCTGCTGAGCAAGTGGCAACTCAGTTGCTCTTTAACCCCATTCTCACACTTATCATCCACAACCTACTATACACCCACTATCTTAGCTACTGCAAGTCAAACTAGCCCACTAGTTAATCCAAAGTCTTAAGTACAGATAGCCCACTTCCTTCCCAAAGAACACAATCAGAAAAATCCTGCCACAATGGATGGGCAGTTTCCCATCATTTCTCCTGCCACCTTCATTTACATGGGCATCCTGAGGCAATGTAGCAATTGTTTCATGTATACTGATGACCATTTACTCCTAAAGCAAAATAACAGCCTACGTGAGAGATGCAAATACACTGTGGAAATGGAGTCAGTTCTTTCACGTAAAAACAAAGTAGGCACCAAATAGGTTGTCAGCACACACGCATCGCCTCTCATGCAAACCTCACCTCTCATGCAAAATAAGGCCGCGTCACATAAACCCACATATGTGGAGTTACTCACTAAAAGCCTACTAAAAGAACAGAGACATTCCAAACACACACCACTCGCACTCAACACTAAACAAAAAGAAACCATTACACATATCGACACACACTCTTGTGTCTCAACAAATATGCTTCTAAGACAAAACATAATCAAATGTTTTGGTCATAGGGACTCCATAGCGAGATACACAGATTTCACTAGACTGGACAAGGAGAAGGTCACTGTTAACTGCCTATCACTTGCCAGGATCCGACAAATCACACATGCACTCAAGTCACTCAACAACAAGTACCGTTAAGACTGTCATAGTCCATGTTGGAGTGAATGACTTGAGATGAACTTCTCTGGACTACAATGAAGAGTTTCATGATGGAACTGTCTGATTATGTGTTCCAGACAGGTATGTTCTTAGCGCTAAGCAGTATCCTTCCCTCACCAAGGATGATGCCACAAAATAAACAAAACAATGATTGACTTTAACAATTGGCTTAGCTTCTGGTATCAGTCCAGGGGGGGATTTTGTATCTGTCAGTCTGGGAGGATATGGTAGACAGACCTTGCTGCTTTGCTGGAAATGGTCTGCACCTGTCCCCTCTGGGCTTTCAGATACTGGCAAAGGCCCTTGCCTCTGCCATAGTGCCTTTTTAGGCAATGTCAAAACAACAAATTTTCCAGCATAACAAAATCAAATAGAGACAAACTCAGGGTCATGGGGCTTAATGCTAGGAGTTTAAACATGAAACTGCACTCCCTGGAAGCACTCCTCACTTTGGAGGATGCTGATATCTATGCAGTTACCGAGACATGGTTCAAAGCCACTGAGAGAACCCTGACTGTGCAAAGCTACAATGCCTTCCATATGTTTAGACCTCAAAATGAGCAAGGAACCAAAGGTGGAGGTGTATCTATCTTCATTAAAACCAAATACACTTCGAGACAGGTCATACAGCATGACTCTTTCTAAATACTCCATGTCCGATTAACTATCAGGAAAGTACCATACCACATCATTGCTAGCTATAGATCCCCCACCATGAACCAGGATAAATACACTACCTACCTCAATTTACTGGAATCCCTCACCATACTGCCCCAACACCTTATTAATGGGAGATTTTAACTATCCTTCCGTAGACTGGGGGCGATACACAAGCAAAAACATGTTTTCCCAGAGTTTCCTGGACTTTGTTAACATAAATTCTCTGGAACAGATAGTTTGCACCCCACTAGAGCCTTTAATGTTATGCACATAGTAGTCACCAACATGGGGGGGGGGTCACTGTACTTCCCAATAGTTGATGACTTCAGATTACAAATCAGTCTTGTCTGAAGTAACCCCTGGAACTGACACCCTCACAGGAACAAAAATTATAAAAAAACTTTACCAAAGCTAACTACAGCCTACTAAGCAGTTGTATAAAAAGCTTCATACCACCTGCAATCTCGCACATCAATGATCACTATATGGAAACACCTAAGCAACTGCATAAACTCTGCTGTACCTGACCGGATCAAAACTGGGTCTTCCTGTAAAAACAAGGCACTGTGGTGGACTTCAAGTATAAACAGTTTATATAACAAGAGGAATAAACTGTTGTCCAAAAGGAAGAAGGATATCACTGTGCTGAGGAAGAGTTTACTCCTAAGCCTAAACAAGAAAATCAGAAATCTTGTAAAGTCTTCTAAAGCAAAATACAAAACTAAAATCGCATCTCTAGCCAAGGGTATTCATAAGGCATTCTTTAACTAGACTGAAAGTCTAAAAGGAAATGCCCAGATATGTGAAGAACTGGAAGATATCGCCAACCTGCTAGCTGACAGATTCAGTGCAAACTTCACCCTCCCTTCCCCACCGAAAGCATACCTGACACCAGTCCTCTGCCTAGTATCTCTAGAGAACAGGTCATCTCTGCACTCGCCAAAGCCAAAAACACAGCCTTAAAGGGACCAGATAATATCCCAGGTTGTTTACTAAACAATCTAAAACAAGACCTATTGGATCCACTTGGTGTTCTCTTTAATCATTGCTTGAGAACTGGCTAAGTTCCTGCAGAATGGAGAACAGCAACAGAAATCCCCCTGCACAAAGCTGGGAACTACAGACTTATAAATCTAACCAAGCTTATCTGCAAGGCCATGGAAAGAATTATCAAGGACCTTATCAACAAGGACATAAGTAACCTTGAAACCCTGTTGCAACCCAGTTCGGTTTTGTTAAGGGCAGATCATGCTTATTAAACCTGGTAGACTTCTTTGAGAATGTCTACAAAGCCATGGATGAAGGTAGGACAGTGTACACAGCCTGTCTCGACCTTGCCACGGCTTTTGACACAATCCCCCACTTTGGTATCATTGAACAACTCTCCCAGCCTGGGATTAGCCCTTATGTTACTAGATTGGTGGCCAATTGGCTCACAGACAGAACACATTCTGTCAAAATTGGTGACATCAACTCAACCAGTAGACCTGTCATGAGTCAAGTACCACAGGGGTCTGTGTTGGGCCCCTTACCATTTGGCATCTATTTCTCAAAAGTACAGGCCAAAGCAGATGGCCTCTGGCTAACTAAGTTCACTGATGATTGCAAACTGGGAGCAATGATGTCAGCATATTACAAGAAGGGCTAACACAAACAAATGATTGGTGCCAAAGCCATGGTCTAAAAGTAATGCAAAAAAATGCATCATTACTCCCTTTGACAAAATCGAATTCCCTACCAATTACAATATTGACAACACGCCCTGAGTTCCAACCCAGTGGTGTGAGACTTGGGAACACAGGTTAATAGCAATCTGAACGTTGACCACCAAGTTTCGACTCTAGTAAGGAATGCCTACTATGTAATGCACCTCATAAGCAAGGACATAGTATGCAGGTCAAGGGATGTTATAACTCTACTGTATTCAACCCTCATCAGACCACTAATAGAGTATAATGCATCCTTTTGCATGTACCTCACCGGACATCTGCAGCAGCTGGAGAGACCTCAGGTTTCTCACTAGGAAAATAAAGGGACTCCAAGCCATGACCTACGTGGACAGGCTGAAAGCTCTGTCACTTTACTCTGTGTTTTGTAGACTGCTGAGAGGTGACTTGTGCCTAGCCTGTAGTGCAATCTCTGACCCTGCCCTAATGGAAATGCTGCACATCCGCAAGTCAAATGTGCAAGAGTTCCTAGAGCTCTAGGGATCTTAACCTAGCTTGTGTCATTAACAGGACATGCTGGAGAGACAGATATGTCTCCCAAACACTGCCACTTCTCTGGAATACACTTCCTATTCACATAAAAAAGAGCTCTTCGCCCTGACCCTATTCAAATGCAATATAGATAATTGGATGGGAGACTGCAAATTCACCCCTGGGGTGGCACCCATGTCCTCATATTCAGGGGTAGCCGGTGTTAATTGCAGATCCATTCTGTTCATAAATTCATTCTGCATACTACACAAAAAGAACAAAAATGGGGATACGTGGGATTAACATGGCTAGGCTTGTAAAAGCTCTAGGGTCACTAGTCTAGTAATTTCCTATGAACCTATAATCAGCCCTAGGAATACAAAGTGGATGACATTCCCATAGCCAACAACAGTGCACAGTACAATAAGCCCTCAGACACATTCTTTTAAAAGCATTCCCCAAGGTTAGCCAGAACATTCTTCAAAAAGGATGATAACATTTTAAAAAGCCAGTAGATGGTAGCCACATGCTTCAATAAGAGAACAAAAACATTTTAACACTCTATTGGATCCAATGTGGTGTTCTCCAAAAGTCACAAATATCTTCTAGATCAATAAAACAGACCGAATTAATGTCTCCCAGATGAATAAAATAGTCATAAAATGCTTACTGAGTTAATTTCAAATTCATGCAGAAAAATAACTTAAAAGTAAAAATTATAAAACATTTGTAGGCAGCAATGTGCCATCCTTTTTGGACATGCTCATTTTCAAGAAAGCCTAGGTCAGTTATTTCTAGTGTAAATTTGTGGGTGCACTCAAACACCAGGCTCTGTTTTAGGATAATAATGTATCACCCTGCTTTACCTGCAGGAGTAGCTTATTTCAGAGATAGGGGAGATGCTACTTAATGAATCGGTCTTTCCACTACATTCTATTATCTACTGGTGAAACTTACATCCTTGAGTCTGGTATCTGCTAAACTATTATATTTATATAGATATGGGAGATAAAGGATAACTGCATCTCTAATGGCATGGCAGATGAGGAAATGATTACCCCCAAAGAGTCTATAAGATACTGAGTAAAGGGTTAGAGTTTATAATGTCTCTTGGTAGCTCATGGTCTTTAATCCTAAAATCTTCTTAGGCATCTCTTTTGCTTCTGTAGTTGTTTTTTATGTCAAGTGAAGGTATTAGCTTACCTAGAAAAGCTGCAGACCAGAAGTGTGTGCAGCACTGGCAGACGCAGCTGATATTGTGACCACTTAAAGAATGTCTTATGATAATAATAACTGAAGCAAGCAGCTAGCAGAAGACCCTTGCTAAAATTCTAAGGTTTTGGATATGTATCCATTTGGTCCTTAACTAATGAGAGGATTTTATTTATTTTATTTTATTTTTTTGTTTTTGATCCTCAGCTTTGAGCTGAGCGTGTGCCAGATCTGGGGAACTTCTCTAGGTGCCATATTAGTTGGCTATGACTCTGATTAACCCCTGATAAGTTGGAAAGGCTAGGGAGTTAGTCCTTTTGACTGGACATATGTAACTGTTCTTGCTCAGCTTTCACATATGCACAAAAACAAATTCTGAGGTTTTCCCTTATAAGATTAATTTTATGTATGCATGTATGTATGTATGTATATTTATTATTTAGGCCAGGGATTACAAATGAAAGAGAGAATACTGTAGTTATATAATGCAGAGATGAAAATATAAAAATAATGAAAGTTTTAGATTTAAACCATGAAATTACATGACATTTGAAAAATAGAATATTGTAGTTATTTTGTGTAGTGAAGCAAATACGATAACAGAGCAAAGTTTTACAATGAAAAGTGTGAAATTAAACAACTCAGTGCAAAAAATGTGGAGATGAACACTATATACATGTTTACAATGTGGAAATGAATCTTCAAGAGCAAAGTGTAAATGCAAGTTGGGTTATGCATTCGCTGAACGTATAAGAGGTTAATATGTGTCATTAAGTTAGGTGGAGTCTGGGGTAGAAATTCTTGAAAATGAAGATACAATGCTATGTAAAGAAAAGATGGTATTGCTAAAACTTTTGTTAATTTTGTTTATGCTGTTGGTTATCTGAAGGAGACAGATGTGATTTCCTTTCTGAGAAAGGTTAATATTTTTTTCTCTGAATTCACTATAGGTAGATATGTAGTAGTCTTCTGCAGAGAGGCAGTCCCATAAATGAAGGAGACTAGGTCAATGAACATATGATCATACGTATGCATGTAAAACTTAAGATCATAAAAATGCATTATTTAAACACACCTAGAAAAATTCCACTTATTAAAAAAATTGTGTTCACAGTATTAAAATTAGTACTGATACTGAGGGTGAATAAATCGACTCTAAACTAGAATACAAGGAGTTAGTTTGGTAATTACTGTTGAATGTAAGACAACAACCTGGAGAGAAAGAGTTTCCAAGTATTAACATTACTTAATTTACCTGCATTAGGATAAAATAAAAGAAAAAAGATGTTTGAAGTAGTAATCGTGAAGTAACAACCATGCAGTATGCTTTAACTATAAAATTTAAAAAATGTGATTGGATTTAGTTCTGATAAAGTTTTTGCAAGTGGGAAGGCAACATGATGTAACTTTTACTAAAACACTAAAACTTTCTGCCTTATTGACATTTTTATTTTTATTTTGAGTAGACTGAATTTCAGTTTGAATTTTTGTAGATTTTTTTATATGTCAGGGAAGATTTGTTGTTTATGTGAAAGGTTCAGTATGTGGCAGATGTATTGAAATGCTATTTCTGTATAATGTTTAATGAACTAGAATGCTGGGAGAGGGTCCCATAGGTTAGGAGCCAGGATAGACACTGTGGTCAGAAGATTAGGTCTGGCCAGTAACTGGACAACATTAGCTTGTGATGGAAGTTGAGAAGATGTTTCTTTGATGGCTAGACTGTAAGCTTGGTGAGCCATAGCTGGACAGGTGTTGTACTCGCTTATTGGTTTCAGTATGTGAAATATGCCTTAAGTAATACTGTGGCAGTTTAAAGTTTGAGTAGAGGTTTGGGGGAGTTAGTTAGGGCAGTGAATGGAAAGGTACTAGTGACCTCTGTAACAAAGTTGAAAAGAATTAAAGAGACGAGGTTGTGCATAGAACTTGTACAAGTTATGAGGTAAATGTCTTTTTTCTAGAAAAGTGTGGGATACGAGAATGTGGTGTCTTACCTATTACACAGGTAAATCATTTTAGTTCATTTGATTTTTTTTTTTTTTGAGCTGGTTGCCCAAGATGCATTGGTCATGTTTTCCAAGCACATGCCATGGTCATTGGGAGATTGTGATTGTTTCCATGTTTTCTAAGCACATGCCATGGTCATGGGGAGAATGTGATTATTTCCATGTTTTCCAGCACTGTCTATTTGTTTGAGATGGTGTTGGGGTTCAGGAGTAAGCAATGGTAGATGAGATGTTTTAGGAAGCCTAAGCTTGTTAGGATACATTATTTTATATACTTACCAGGGCTGCAGTAACAAAATAGGCTGTTTTATAAATATTATTTATGATAGAAAGCACACGCCAGTTTATGTTTTGTGAGTCTGCTGGGGGCATTGTTTAAGGTAGGGTAGAAGACAGGCAGAGATTGAACCTTCTTATGTTGGCAGAAAAATGATATAGCACAAGGTTGATTGTGTTTAGTGGTTGTACTAAGGTGGATATTACATGTAAATTGTTGTTGAATAATGCAGAGGTTAAGGCGGGTATTATTCCTAATTGTTCTGTTTGGCCTGGTTTTGGTAATGGGAGTGATCAGGGAAGAAGCTATTTATGTTCTGTTTATTTTGACTGAGGAAGTTGGTATTAAAGTTGCGTAGGATTATAAGGTGTTTCTTTCTGTGGGTACAATTCAGGACAGTTTTTATGAGGCTTTTGTAATCTTTGAGGAAGGCAAGTTGGGGCAGGTATGCTATTATTAATGTAAGTCGTATGCCTCTGAGTAGGTAAAAACCCAATATTAACCAATTAGATCTGAGCTCATCTGAAGTGGAGGATGTTGCAACAATTTAATATTTGAAAGCTGTAATTTTGTTTGGATCTGGTTTTTTTTTTTTTTGGTAGTGGAGAGTGAGTGATAAGGTATTTGGAATGTAGGTATTACAAGGGAAGGTGAAATGGCTAAGTTGTTTTTTTCTTTGATTTTCAGTGTGGTTATAAATATGTTCTGATGTTAGGAGGTTATCAAAAAGATATAGCATTGTTAACAAGGCTAGTAACATGTAAACAGCAATACCTTTGTTTATATTTTGAGAATCTAATGGGGGCATATTTGAAGATGGTCAAATAACAGTAGTGGGCAGAAGTGGTTGCATTTAAGCTGTATGAAAGTGTAAGAGCATAGAGTTTAGAAAGGAATAAGAGTGGGCAAAAACTGAAAAGCCATCTTGTGGTTGATTTAGAAATAATGTCACTTCCAGTGGAGCAATTAAAGAAAACAAAAATGTATGACACAGATCCCATGTCACTACTAGGGCTGTTAAACTTTGTATGCAGAACAATAGGCCCAACCAGGACTTTCACCAAATTGCTGGCAGTTTTACCAAAAGCTGAAAAAGCATCACAGGATGGAAGCCAAATGATTCAAGTAAAGGGCTAAATAAGTAAAGGATGACAGAATATGGGATATGAATGAAGTGATAAACATCCAAGAAGCTCATGATGATAGAAGTAGGGTGGAGAATGTCCCACCTGGTAAGTTGTTAGTTGAATGGCAATTTGTTCAGGGTATCATAAGCACACACTTTTCATAGTTTTAAGTGTAAAGTGAATGCAGGAAATTTGAGCCTACATGAGTATGGCAAGTACGACTGGGTTAGATGTATGTGTGTATGAGTGTTTGAGGGTTAGAGTTTGATTAAGGGCTATGTTAGGAGATAAATGCAGTGTTTTGTGTTTGTGTGTATGAGTGTGTGTGTGTGTGTGTGTGTGTGTGTGTGTGTGTGTGTGTGTGTGTGTGTGTGTGTGTGTGTGTGTGTGTTTAAGTGTGTATGAGAATGTTTTGGTGTAATTGTGAGTTTTGGGACTGGAGTTAGGTATAGTTTAGGGGCTAAATTTAGTTTTGTGTATGTTTGATTTTGTTTGTGTGTCCAAGGGACTTGTGATGTGGAATTGCTAGAGTGTTTTATAAGTTAATGTATAGTTAGGTTTAGGTACACGGGCAGTGTCAGGGTTATAGTTAGCATACTTGAGTAAGGTGAGACAGGAAGAGAAAGTGTTCTAAACTTAAACCTGACACTGACCCTACACCTAACCCTAAATCTATGTGATAATTTACAAAAAACACTAACTGTATCACTATTCAGACAAAGCTGGTTTGATGTTGGGTAAAACAATCAGAAAAAGGAAATGTTCTTTTCTGACTGCTTGATGTTAGGTATTTTTCTTTTCAAACTGCCAGCATCTATCTGTTTGCATCAATGCTTGTTCAGTTCAATGTAGTGCTGAATAATCATATGAATATCTATATATCCATATGTATACATCTTGATCTATATATCTTTCTATCTATCTGTCTGATGGGTTGAGCATGAATGCCACCACTGATTAAATAAACTGATGCATATATCTGTCAGGCTTTGTAGTCTGCCTGTAAAACTGGTAATTCTGAAATACTAAGGATAGCAACAATCGGACTAAAAAATTTGTAAAATGTTTTGGTTGGTATTAATGTAAAGCTAGCCTTAAGTAGCTTTAGTCAGTAAATGCACCAGACTTGGGATAGGGTGAGAAATATTATTTGAGAAAATTAGACGAAGGCTAATGAATTTCTATCTAACTGAAAATTAGATTAGATAATGGCATATTGAAGACTGAAAACTAACTATATTAAAAGCGTAATGCATTGTGAATGAACAATATGCAAACCCTGCTAGTAATTATTAACACGTAAGTAAATTAGTCATATGGCACTAATTCGTAGCATGCTCCTTTTGGGAGGGAAATGCTGAGGACAAGTGGGTTTTGATAGTCTTGCATAACAGATATCAGGTAAGCAACTTCACCATAATTTCTTTCTGGTGCAACTACTTGTTGTAATAAATATGATGTTGCAATTGCAGAGCAATGTTTTCCCCAGTAAGCAATGTTCCTTTACAGCAGGCAAAGGTGTGCATTTCTTCCTCTTTTTTTTCTTTCTTGTATTTAATTTTTTGTTTAATGTACAGTAACTAACTAGTACTTATGGTAGTCCGTATCAAATGTGTGCCCCAGATTTACTTCATTTTAACCATTTATGTAGTACCTGTTTTTTTAGCCAGATTCCAAGCCAGGACAATGAACATTCAAAAATGAACAGAACATAGTTATCATTCATTGCGTATAAAGTGAAAAAAAGATACTAGTAATCAGTGTCCTCACTGATGGGAAAAATAAAGGTGAGCAGTTGAACACATTAACAGGAGGAAGGTTAGAAGTAACAGACACCAAGAATCAGGTAAATAATGGGGAGGAATATATTACAGACAGAGCAAATAACAAGATAATAGAAAAATGAGAGGGAGACGGGATGGCAGGTTTTATTGATGGTGATGATTTATTGATGGTGGTGATGATGATGATAAGAGTTAAAAGTGTCACAAGAAGAAGGGGAAAGTAAATGGGATAAACATGTATAAAGGTAATAATCAGCAAAAGATCTTCATGAAATCTATTTTAGACATTAACATGTACTAAACACTATTAAATTGTTTCCAAATGTGAAGAAAAAATCACGGAAATGAGAACAATAAGTAAGTATTATTGAAATCTGAATAGTATGAAATTGTCATGTAGGAGGCATTCAAACATATTCTTGTAGGGGAGATGAGGAAAAACAATGATCTAGGGACAAAAATTCAAGACGTAAGGAAAGATGTGAATCAAGCAGCTGACTGTGTCTGTGTGGGGGGGCAAACAATTTAAAGGACAACTATAATTATGAAATTGTTTATGAAATTTCACTTTTACAGTAAATAGGTAAAAAAAAAAACAAACAAAAAAAATGGAGATTGTCTCAGGAATAATGCCTAGGGCCTATGGAGCAGAAAATTTAAATCAGAAAATTTGATGTAAAAAATCAATTTAGAATGAGCAGCAAACTACTTTATGGAATTTACAGCCAACTTACCATTTTATTTCTGGTTTGGTTAATTGGATTATTTATCTGAGTTAGAGAACAATATCAGTGGGTGCCTGGAATCAGTTATTATGTAACTTGCCTGGAGACATAAAATAGGCAAAGGGAGGGTGTCATGCCTAGGACTACAGAATGAAATTCAATAGTATTTCCTTGATTTAATCTTCTTTGTTAAACTGACAGACAAAGAGGCAAATTCAAAACAATATTAAATAGATTAAGTAAATTTGATTTCTGAAGTTAAAGCAGCTTTAGAATACCCTTTTAAAATATGCTGCTTTCTAATGGAATCTGTAAGCATAACAGTGGGTAAAAAATAACTATTGTATTATTATTTTTTTATTTATCCTTTGTTAACCAGGTTAG
>NC_056751.1:588849392-588898691 GCF_019279795.1 Protopterus annectens
AGTCTTGTCCATTCTCTGACCACAATGCCTTTTTGTTCGGCTTGACTTGAAAAAAGATGATATGTCAATTTTTCAAAGAATCCCAGCCTATGTTACTAAGTTAAAAGGTTTTAAGGAGTGGTTATTAAACGAAATAAATGCATTTATGAAAAACAACAATAATGGTGAAGTAACAGATATCATACTCTGGGATGCATTAAAAGCTCACATCTTTAGTGGAGTTAAAGCTTGGTATTTTCAAAGGAGAAAGGAATGGGACAAGGAACTTTCTGATTTACAAGCCAAAATAGATAAGTTGAAACTAAATTTAAAATCAAATGATAAAGGAGTAATTACTGAAATCTCCAAGCTAAACCACAAATATTTAGAAATATTGACTCATAAGGTTGCTATAAGCTTAGAAAAGATTAAACTACATTCCTATTCAGTAAACCACAGACATTTACACAAACTAGCTATCAGATCCAAACAAATTAATACACAAAATCATATTAATGAAATTAAATACAAGAATAATAACACAGTAAAAAGAACAAATGATTTAGGAGGTATATTAGAAGCCTTTAGAAATCATTATCAGTCAATCAATGACATGAAATCACCACTAGATTCAGACGATGTAATAGATACATTTCTACAAGAAAATATCAAGACTAAATATTACCCTAAATAAACAAATAAACTTAGCAGAAGTGAAAGAACAAGTTAAAAATCTGAAGGATAATAAAGCCCCAGGGTTAGAAGGGATAATCCCAGAAATATATAAAATTCTTCCAGAGCACACAATAAAGTTATTATTAAACACATTCTCCATGATTAAACAAGACTTAATGTTCCCTCCCTCATGGAAATACTCAACAATTTCCCCATTCTGAAACAAGGTAAGGACCTCCAACTATGTGTATCCTATAGACCCATATCATTGTTAAATATCGATTATAATATTTTCATGTCTATCATGGTCAAAAGACTAAAGAATATATTACCCAATCGAATACACTTTGATCAAACTGGCTTTATCTTACATAGAAAAGTACACAACAATATTATTAAGCTACAATTTCTAATAGACATTGCAAAGAAAACCAAGAAACAATTAACTATTATTAGTCTGGATATTGATAAGGTGTTCGATTCCCTTAGTTGGTCATACTTACAAAAAATCTTTAAAGAATTTAACTTTACTTCAGATTTCACTAAACTGATATTAAATATTTATAGTGATTCTAAAGCATTTGTTAAGATTGGTTCATGTCTATCATCCCCAGTAAAAATTTATAAGGGAACTAGACAAAGTTGCCCTCTATCCCCATTATTTTTCGCTTTATCAGTGGAACCTTTTGCTTCATTTATTAGAAATAACCCAAATATCAAATGATTTCAAGTTAATGAGGGATACTGTCCAAAAGTTCAGCTTTTTGCTGATGATATTCTAACATCCAGTGACATAGAAGGCTCTTTACAACATATGATGAATGCCATAACTCTATATGCAAAAATCTCAGGGCTCAATTTTAATCAAAATAAAACCAAAACACTTTTAATCAATAAGAAAATAAATAGCAATTTGCAAAAATACAATACATTCAACTGGGAAAATGATAAGATAGATTATCTAGGAATAAGTATTAAGTATAAGTGGAATGAGACTATTAAATTTAACTTCACTAAACTGGTAGCTATGATCAGTGACTTGACTAAAAAGTGGAACAAAATGTTTTTCACTATGGAAGACAAACTTACATTAATAAAAATGATTATTTTGCCCAAGGTTTTATTTTACATACAATCATCGATTTTACGTCCTCCTAAGAAATTCTTTAAACAAATAGATTCCCTATTACTAACTTTTCTATGGTTCCCAAAGAAACCAAGAATAGCCTATAAATGGCATGTTAGAGCCTGGGACAGTAATGGGATTGACTTTTCCAACATAGAATTATATTCCAAATCTTTTATTATTAACATAATACTACACTGGATTTCATCCATATACACATCGAGCTGGAAACAACTACATGAAATACATATAACATCCTCTGAGAACTCAGAAACCCAGTTTAAGGACACCTTTGCAATTAACAAAATATTTGGATACTCTGTGAATATTGCTTATATAATAAGAAATTTAGCCACTTCTCACATGGTATAAACCAAATATTTTATATTTTCAAAAATATAATCGACTACAATTATAGTCTAAAGAACACCTTTTTCATTACATTTCTCACAGCTTATACACCAGATTGCCTGGATACCTTCAATATCAATAAGATGCAGAATCTTAAAGAGAATAATCTAAAGTTTTGGCACCAGTTTATAGGCAATAAGAACATCCAACCAATGAACATTCTCTTAGCCAGATATAATGTCTGTCAAGATAATTGGCTCTGTATTCAATCTTTAAGACAGTTTGTTGAAAATAAAGTGAGAGTGTCAATAAATCTGGAAACTGATATTATACCAAGATTGATACAACTATTCATATGGTGTAATTCGATGAACATTGGGCATAAATTAAGCATATCACCTGTATATAAAATTCTATGAGAAGACTTAATTACTTTTGACCAAGCTTTTTGGAATTACTCTATAAAGATTAATGGTGAACCTTTATCTAATGATAATAAGAAACAGTTATTAAATTCAATAAAAACACTTCATCATCTTTATATTGGAGACTATATACTTGGAGATTTATTCATAGAAGCTTTTACACTCCACACAGAACTGACCTAATAACCAAGAGTAATGAAAGCAAATGCTGAAGGTGTGGTGATATTCTTGAAGCCAACTTCATATGTTCATCGAATGTAGAACTCTCACACAATACTGGAGTGATTTTAGACATTTCACAAAAGCTTTGTGGTCTGATAACTGTCAAATTACTAGCTCTTTGAAATTATTCAATGTCCCTACCCCAAGTGTAATTTCTAGACATCAGTTACCTGTTCTTTGGTTAATTCTAGCTATTACTCAAAAAATAATTACACTGAACTGGAAAATAAGCAAGATCTTATGTTTACTGTGTTTATTTCAATAGCAAAATCTGTATGTAAAAAAGAAATGCAAACTATTTATCAGAGATTGTCAAATGTAACACACAAAAGACAAGCTTGCCAAAAATTGGAGAGATTGTTAGATAAATATTGATTACTTTTCTTGGATAAAACAAATGTTTATCATGGATGTTTGTATACTGTGTAAATAGTTATTATGCATTATATTGTTTATTTTTAATACTTTATGTCCATGTTTATTAACAAAATTTAATAAAAATATTTTTTTTAAAAAGAAAGTAACTGAGGAGGTGGAAGTACAGAGGTGCGTGGTAGGACATGGTCCTTACAGACAAAAAAATAAAAATAAAATAAAATAAAAATCAACAAATCATACATCACCAAGAGAACAGACAATACCTGACAAAGAAGTACACAACTTTATCACCATTGGAAGGGGTTATGTTTAAATATATGTTTTTGCTCAAAATAATGAAGTAGAGTAAATTAAGCACAAGGAAAAACTCACTTCTGTCATTTATTGAACAGAATAATGTGGAATTACATGAAAAATTAGTTTGATAAGTAAAACTGGAAAGATATTATGACTGCAGTGGCAGAATTTTTTACAGCAGAACTAATAAAACTACAATGTCAGTGGGTACCCAGTGAATTTAGGAAACTAAATAATAATTACAAAAAATGTGCAGAAATAGGCAGGCTAAAACTTTCATCATTAGAAGGAAATGAATGTAATGGAATATGGAGAGCAACCATGATGAGCACAAAACATGGAATACACATTCTATAAAGAAATGAAAATACAGCTATACTATGATAAATGAGTCAAGGATGGAGCAATTGCAAAGAATATTAAAATTACTGAAAATATGGTCCAGATACATAACAAATACTAAAATGAAATTAAATTGTGATGTTAAAGATTATTCAAAAAATTGTAAATTTGAACAAGATATAAGACTATGATCACACAATTCACTAAGACATTTAAAATCACTTTCAGATAACCCAAGTGGCTAGGAATACAGAAATAAGTATGTTTTCATCTGAGCAGAAATCAATAATAACTCAAGAAAATAGGATTCAAAAAGCATTAAAGGAAATAAGGATAGGAAAAGATATAGACCACAATGTGATTGCAAGGAACAACTAAAATAATTATGGGAGGAAATAATAGAAAACATTATACTTGTTTATAAATAGATGGATGCAACCATGGACACAATGAATTATGGACCCATAAGTTTCTTGACTGGTATGTGTAAGATACTTGCAAGAGGTAAAAAACAGATTAATGTAATAATCTGAAAGAAAATGCAAAACTGGTTGCAAACAGCATGTGTATAGGAAATGAGGTTCTACAACTGAAAACAGACTTGAATTTTGAGAGGGAGAGAGACAGAGTAAGAGTATGAATTAAACAGATGTATACATGTGGAAGTAGCTTTCTGTGCAGCACTGACTTTTTTGATCATAACCTAATGATTTTAAAGTTAATCAGTCTGGTATTAGATATTACTTTAATTCCCTCAATAAAGGATTCATTAAATGTCAGAAAAATGAAAATTAAACTATAAGTTTGTATGAGCCATTGAAGAATATTAGGCTGGGATGTTACATATACTTTAGGGACCCACACTGTTTCCAAATAATTGAAGTGATGCTGTAATTTTAACCATATATGGTACACAAATTAAGCAGATGAAATAAAAATGGGCACAGGCATAGTGATTGAAGTGCACCTTTAAAGGCTGCAGGACTTTTTGACCACCTAAGAAAATGGAAGGAAGTAAATATGTTAGAGCTGAACATAGACAAGACAGCTAAAATGAAGCAAGAGAATGTATTATTGTAACTACACAAAATGGAAGAATACAACTACATAGCTACAATCTTAGATAAGAAGATTTATTTCAGAAGCATACTAATACTATAATATTTAAGACAAGATGTAAATTGGCAACCCTGCTCAGATATAAAACAAGTGCAAATCCAGCTATTAAGGCTTCCATATCTACACTGTGTATGACAGCAGTGATGGTAATTTTGTATTATACCCTACTATGAAAATCTTGAAAAGGAATGTGTAGAGGGCATAAGAAATTTTTGTAATTCACTATAAACAGAGCTGTCTGTTCATTTAGGTTTAAACAAGTTGGACTGATATTCCTTGCATTACCAAAGGTTGACACACTGGTTAATGTTATCATTTAAGGTTTTACTGATGATCACATCTTTAATGTATAGGGCTAAAGAACCAGATAGTGACATGACTTTAAATTCTAAAGAAAAAAATGGCTGATTAAGAATTAATATGTTTAAAATAATTACAAGAAAGAGGTGGTACAATATAAGCACAACTACTAGGAAGTAGTGTTAGATAAGAAAATAATGAGATGTTTGAAACAGATTAGATAAGAATATTGGTGAAAAGGGTTTATGCCCTCGGATAAAGCAGGATAGATGAATTCTCATCCTGTTTAATATACTATGTGAATATGCAGGCAGAATGTAGATCGTCAAGATATTAACAGAGCAGATTTAGAAATGAAACACAGCAAAACAACTAAAACAGCAGCTATGCACACATAGTACAAGATTTGTGGCTAACATAGCAGTTAAATAGTAACATATTTTAAACAAAGCTATTTCAATATTTTAACTAGCACTAAGTTTTCACTTTTCAAGTTATGTGTAAAACACAGACAAATCTGACCACTTAGAAAAAAATGTAGGCAGCTGATACAAAGAATAGACTCAGTAGTGGAGCATGTTATCTCACTTACAGTAAGGTTAACTCTTGGTTCGAACCATTGATTTGTGAATGAAGAAGTGAGATAAATGTTTGAGAGAGAAATGAGGATAAATAAAGGTTACCACAAAGGGTATAGTATCTGTATATTTTAAGTAACCTTTCTGAATGAACATACAGCAAAAGCATTGCAGTAGGGCTGCTCTTGAATTCTGAAAGGGTACCCCAAGGTGTACACATATTGTACACCTCATGTTAGCCTTTATTAACCCCCCTAAGAGTCTATCAGCCAGGGAAGGACAGAAATGTATAAATCAGAAAGAATGTAAAAAGGCATGCCATTTTTTTTATTTAGCAGCCAATCACCTCACCTTCTCTACTATCACATAATAATAATACCTCATTTCTATGCAAAAGCATAGCAGACCTGTAGATTTTAACTAAAGCATATTGCGTGTAGAAAAAATTACATGAGGATGAAACAAGAAAATAAGATATATGTATACAAGTTAATTAAAAATCTGTTTGAACAATGATTTTGTCAATGAACATTTTAAAAAATAGGTTATGTAAAAGAAACAATAATTGGGTTAAAGCTATTTTTCTCTTTAGTGCTAATGCACTTCCCTTAATATCATAGCTGTTACCTAATCATAATACCTAACACTAACTACAGAATATTATAACTTGGAGAATGACATATTTTCTTTTGTAGTGCTCTCAGACTAAAACAGTTGTTTTAAATAGTCCTTTCTAGTGTTTTTTATAGTCAAATTCTCAGGAATATTCTTCCAACCATGCATACTGATAAAAGCCTAGCCCAATGTAATAAGCAGATTTCTATCTCAGATAGCATTAAATCCAGTGGCTGCCATGTGATAGGTATCTGTTATATTCAGCAAACTGAGGGCATTCAGGTTAAAATAATACCTGCCTTGATTAACAAGTTGCTGTCGTCTCCAGCTGACTCAGTATGTTGTGATATTAACTACTGCTGATATGAATATTAGGAGCCTATCACTTAAAATGCCATAAATTCAGGTTTAGCTAGATCTCTACCACCTGAATGTTCTAACATGGTTCAAGTAACAATGTCACAGTCAGTCTACTTGTGCCTTCAAAGACAATACCATCTTCAGAATAATATAAACAGAGCAGGACTTGTAATATTTATGTCAAAGTCCCTTATTGCTTCATACAACCAAGAAAAAAAACTTCTGCAACCAAGGGAGAGACATCCATCTTCATCAGTGTTGATACTGGGCCTAAGGAATGGTACTTAGACTATTTTCCTTATCTAGACAAGGCAACCACAGTGTCTGATAACACTCTGTATTGGATATGAATGTATCATTTTAAACTAAATTAAATACTGAATACATCATTTTAACTCATTAGAGATGAGTGACACTTACAGGTGTTTCTGCAGTTGCATCTTAATGATGCTTCTATGCCTCAAATATTGGTTGTTAACATTTGCATCAATAATTCCCAAATCATAATACCTACAAAGTTTTAAAAGATTGCATCTTAAATTTACACAATGGCAAGCATAGCTGTAGTGATGGCTGACCTCTGTCTAGTGCAGATAAAGAGATAGTAATTGTTGTTCATGTAATACTTATTTATATAGTCTTAAATATCATGTTTTTTCTAAACATCTTAAACAAGTAGCACAGACAGAACTGCTTAGCCCCATATGAAAGATGGATAAAAAAACAAATGCTGCCAACAGTATGAGTGTAACCTGAGTGGTTGATGTGATATTGAAAGTTGCTTATAAAGTATTACAAGCTGACTAATTACTCTGTTTACTGTGACTTATAAAATCCAGTATAAGACATGAAACCTAAAGAACACCACAAGTATAAAAATAGTTTGTACTGAAGAGTTTACCATTTATACTTTTCTAGTAACCCTTGGGGTTGCAGAGCATAGCTCTCAAGCAACTGGGGACAAATTTCAACAAAATTAGGCATAAATGTAGAAAAATCAGGAAAAATCAGGAACAATCAGGGACACATTTAAAATATTTGTATTATTTGTATTATTAACTTAAGCCATTGACAGAATAAACTAGTGTGAATTAATAAAGATTTTCTTTTTTTTCAACAACCTTTTGTTTGGTTTTTCATTCAAAATTAAACATTCAAAACAATTAGAACACAAGAAAAAAAAAACAAAACAAACAAAATAATCAACTATTTATAACTATATACAATCATCCATAACAATGTTCAGTTTAAATTATATACACGATTAATATTTATCGAATAAAAGTTGCAGTTTCTGTCAAGCTAGTCTTTTATGAGTTATGTTAGATGTTCTGGTGAGAATAGTTTGTATTTCTTTTTTACACATGCATTTAGCTAATCTTATAAAGTCAATAAATATAAGGTTCTGTTTATTCTTCCAATTCATTGTACTTACTTTTCTAGTAATGGCCAACAATGACCAAAGAAGAGATATTTGAGGTTTTGGAATCACATTTGGCATAGGAACATTAAACAACAACAAGGAATCTGTGACATGACAATTATCTGACCACAAAGCTTTTACAAAATATTTGAAATCATTCCAGTATTGCAGAACAGCTCTATACTCGATAAACATATGAACCCTTAGCCTCTAAAGTTTTATCACATCTCCAACATTTTCTTTCTTTAGTCTTAGAAACAATAACAATTTTATAGGGCATGAAAAAACTTCTATGTAGAAATTTCCCAGTAAACAACTTGCGATAGAGAGCAGAAGTGGTGCTATTTATAGATTTTAATAACAGTTTTTTATTATCCTCTGAAAAGGATTCTTTGTTAATTTTTGTACAATAATCTCAAAAAGCTAAGTCAAGTAGTAAAAATTTATCATATAGTATTTTATATATAAATGAAATGCACAATTTATTTTCAATGCTTATCGAGTTGTTACACATTAAACATTGTAACAGTTTTGGAGTAGGGTCTGTTTCTAAATTTATTCATATTTTCACTTTCTTCTCAATAAACTGTCATAGAGTTTGTATGGATAGCCAATTACCTTGTTTAATATTATATCTAGCTAATAGGAAGTTTGCTGAATGAATCTTGTTGTTGTCTAGAAATTGATACCAAAATTTTAAGTCATTATCGTTAACATTTTACTTATATTAAAGGACACTAAACAATCTGGAGTGTACGCAATGGGAAATATAAGAAAATATAACTGCTTAACATTGTAATTACTTTCTATTATACTTGTAAAGATACTAAAGATTTGATTCATACCATAAGTGAAGTGATTAAATTTCTTATTATATAAGCAGTAATCTCATAAGACCCAATATACTTTATTAATGAAGTGTTTATTTGCATTTCATAACTAGTACTAGATATTATATGGATTTGATGTAGCTGTTTCCAACTTGATATATAGGTGGTGCTTAGCCAGTGTAATGCTGTGTTAATAATAGTAGATTCTGAATATAATTCAATATTGGGAAAGCTGATTCCATTGTTATACCATCCTCTTACATGCCAATTATAAGCTATCTTCGTTTTTTGAGGGAACCAATGAACCTTAATTAATATCGTATTTATTTGCTTGAAAAAAAATTGGGAGGAATTAAAACCAGGGATTGCATATAGAATAAAACTTTGGGTAAAATAACCATTTTTATCAATGTATGTCTGTCCTCCATGTTAAAGAACATTTTATTCTAATTATTGGCTAACTCGGTGATAGTATTTAATAAATTAGTATAGTTAAAGTGCACAGTCTCTTTCCAAATTGGTTTTATAGTAATCCCTAAATATTGTTTTGTTTTATTTCCCAGTTAAAGTTTTTATAGTCTTGCAAATTCTTATTAATTTTCTTATTGATTACTAGTGATTAAGTTTTGTTTTGATTAAATGTTAGAAATGAGATTTTTCCAAAGACATTGATTGATTCAGATATATAGTGTAAAGAAGAATCTATATCCTCAATTGTTAAAAGGATGTCTGCAAACAGCTGGATTTTTTAACAATGTTCACTATCTAAAGAAAATCCTTTTATATTAATATAATTTCTTATATAAGTAGCAAAATGTTCTATTGACAGAACAAACAATACGGGTGACAGTGGGCAGCCTTGTTTTTTATCTTTTGAAATTTTAAATGATGATAATAAGCATAACCCAATTTTAACATATGCCTGGGAACCATTATATCATTTTAAAATCAAATTAATAAAATTTAAAGAAAAATGATATCTTTTAAGGATTTTGTGTAGGTATGACCAGCTAATAGAGTCAGTGTCTTTATCAATGTCTAAGTCAATAATAGTAAGTTGATTTTTAGTTTTATTTGAAATACCAATCAGGGATAATAATTTAATAATATTGAACTTTTTTATGTAATATGAAGCCTGTTTGATCATAATCTATTAAGCTAGGCAATATATTATTCAGTCTCTTAACCAATATAGACATAAATATGTTGTAATCAATGTTTAACAGAGAAATAGGCTAATAGGAGGAACATAATTACAGATGCTTACACTGCTTTAAAATGGGGAAATCAATAAATATTTCCAAGAATGGAGTATCTCCGTTTCATTTTAATCATAGCAAATGCATTTAACATAATTTTTAATGTTGAATCTGGGACATTTTTGTATATTTCTGGAATTATTCCATCTAGACCTGGGGCTTTGTTACTTTTTAAGTTTTTAATTTAGTCTTTCAATTCCAATAATGATACTGGTTTATTTAGTATCTTATTATGTTGTTTTGACATTTTATTTGTGACAATTATTTGGAGAAATTTATCTATTATAGAATTATTCTCTAACAATATATTTTTATCATTGATTTATGATATGTTTTAAATGCTTCTGATATACCTTTTAAATCATTTTTTTGTGGAATAATTAACTGTTTATTGGATTTCATTAATACGATTTAAATTATAAATTTGTTTACTCCTAATAGCCAACTTATGTAAATGTTTAGAATTTATAGAATAAGACTGTAACTTAATTCTTTTCAGATTAATTGCAACTTTATGAGTTAATATTTCTAAGTATTTTTTGTTCAAATTTGATAATCCTGTGTGTGCAGTCTTGTCATTGAGTTTTAATTTTGATTTTCATTTTTCTATTTTAGTTTGCAATTCTAATAATTCCCTATCCCCTTCTTTCTTTTTTAGATGATACCAATGATAACAATTCTTTATTCTACCATAAAAGTAGGCTTTTAATGCATCCCACGATATGGTGTCTACTACTGCACCATTATTATTAAACTCTAAGAATGTATTTATTTTCTTTAAGACCCAGTCTTTAAAACCCTTGATTTTTATTACATAAGCTGGATTTTTTTGCCAAAATATTAAATCATCATTTCTTAAACTAAGATTGAAAGTAAGGGCATTATGATCAGAAAGTGGGCATGACATTATTAATACTTCATGTAGCTTAGGGTATACATTATTCGAGAAGAAGACCTTATCTTTGTTCATTTGGGTTCCAAATCTGAAGAAGTAATGGGTATAGTTAAGGGAATTTGTCATTCTTTGATTATAAATATCTCTGAGATTCATTGAGGTAATAAAATGATTCAGTTTCTTGGATTGAGCTGTTAATTTGGGTTTGCTGACTTTGGAAGTATCTCTATCTGATAATAAACAATTAAAATCTCCAGCTAAGATGATTTCACCTCTAGTATGTAAAGTTATGGTGTCTATATATTTATCTACAAATCTAGTTCCCAATCCTGGTATCCAATAAGAATTAATTAAAGTCTGACATGTTTTATTAATTTATAATACCACCAAACACAGCATTACATTTTTATTAAAAAAAAGTACTAAAAATTTTTGGCATGGTAGGATAATTTTTCCACAATATAAGAGTACCTCTCCTTTTATTTTTATAACAAGAGTCAGAAAGAATTGAATAACCATTAAATGACATATTCTCTAAATCTTTTTTTAGTAGGCGAGTCTCTTGTACAAAGACTACATGTGTTTTATGCATTTTAATAAACTTAAGTAAGCTGGCTCTATTCATGTGACTGTTAATACCATTGACATTATGTGATAAACACATATATTAGCATGTGAGTGAGGTATATTTAGAACATATGTAATATGGTTTAACATAGATTGACTTATAATAACCTTTATAATAACTTGTCTTGGATGAAGTAAACATTTTAACTTTTGATTTTTGAAATAAATCTCTATATACAAAGACACATATGGAACAACGTGTTCCTGGTTTGATTAAGTAAATAATCAAACCAACCACTATCTATATCTTAAACTCCAAAAGCATTGTTTTCAGCTTCTGTCTTGTATGAAAATTCAATTTTCAACAATATAGTTATAAAGTCTGTAACTCAAACTTTTGCAGTACTATGGTTAAGTATTATCAAAAACCCATAGCTATCTATTCTAATAAGATAAGAGTTTAGCAACATTAAAATATGAAGCATAATGTAAAAATCTGTAAGCTTATTTAAAAATATTTTGAAAGGAGTTAAAAACAGAATTATACCTATCCATTTGTATGAAAATAATTACTAACCATTTATATGCACTGAAGTAATGAATGTGAAATACGATTGATTTATATAATTACTCAACATAAATATGAGTAAAATTCACTGAACCTATTCTTAGTTCACTCCCTGCAGTTATCAAAGGTACCAGAGTTTATCAGAGATTTGGGATTCATGGCTTGACTCAAAAGGCCATTGTGGTCATTAAGTTAATAAACGTCTATGAACCTATAATGTTTTACTCCTGATGTGGTGACTGCAATATGCAAGTAAATTAAGAAAATGAGTTACATTACACCACCTTGTATGATATCTGAACAGTCACAAGGAATAGAAGTCCAGATCTTTTCTGCCACTGTGCTTCATAGCAATGTGACCCCATACTGAGTGTTAGATATATAGCTGGAAGCCAGAATAAACTATTATGGCTCTGAGGAGATCACAAAAGCTTAATGCATGTGCTGAAAGGGTGAGTATAGAAGAATGTAAATGCAGACCAGTAGTTATGAACAAAAATGTCAGAATTCATAATGATTAAAATGTAAAGGAAATGGGGCTATCATGCTATGATATTGGAAAACAATCAGCCTACTATAAAGAGCAGTAAACTTGGGAGTTAACATAGGTCCTACTCCCTTCTCAAGTTACCCATTAAATGTCCTGAAAAACAACAATCGCAATGGTTAACCATGTAAATAGAGATAGGTTTCCCAGAGTTATAGAGTGAATTATATATTATAAAGATATTGAATATAGTAGTTATGTAATACAGAAAACACCATCTTGAAAAGGAAGTAAAAATGCTTTAGAATTAAACCATTTTTGCCTAAATTATTGGTATATATAAAAAATAGATGAACCTTTGATTTAAAGTCAAACAGTATACTAACAACATTTATACAATGCTTGTTCTGCAGCAAATGCACTAACAATGCCCACTGCTGCACATCACGAGAAGGCTGTCACATAGCCTGTGGTAAAGAATGACATATTCTCTTTTGAAGATATCAGGCATTTCTCAAAGCTCTTCTTTCTCATCAAATGCCCAGATTTTTTGCTTCATAAATTTTTAAAGAAAAAAATACCAGTGATTGCAGCATTCTTTCAACTAAGAGAACATAATCTATAATAAATAATAATTACTAAGCTGCCAAAGATTTTGCTGGGACTACATCTCAGTCTAATAACTAAAATGATCATATGCTTTGGAGGTAGGGCCCAAATCACTAGAGGACATGCTTCAACCAATCACTGGACATACAAGAGAAAAAAGACTTGAACCACCACAGCAAATGCAGTTTCTGAACTTCCCTAAATATCCCAGTCAGCAATCCAAAAAAAATAAAATATTTATTAAATAGACAAATATTCAAATAAAACAAAATACAAAATGAAATAACATCAGATGAGCTTTCGCTATTTATCCCTTTTTTAAATCATAAAAAATTATTTGTGCTGCTGTGTTTAAAAAAAAAATAACTTTTTCATTTCTTTCATCCTGGACATCCTGGTGCCAATGATTATAACTATATAACTAACTTCCTATACTGACTAGAAAAACAAAAAAAACAAAACAAACAAACAACCCAATGCTCCATTTAACCAACATTTAACAATCTTAGCCAAGCAGCAGAATTGTACACACACATCAAAGAACGAGTATGCAAAATAACTAACCAATAGCACTAGCTCTTCATTAGTAACTAGCTCCAATCAGATGGCATATCAGATGGTATGGTATTGTGTGCACACTCAGTCATTGTGTACACTAAGCAATCACAAAAAAAAAACACCAAAAGCAGCAAAAAGCATACTATCAAAAAGATAAAGGTATCTGCTATAGGGAGACAAAAAAATATATCAGGATTCCATGGACCACAAACAACCATCAGGGACAGTCCATCAATATCAGCCACATCATACAATTCATCATCTTACATACACATCTCTTCATCTGAAATTTACATAATCCAGATACTAATAGTCCAATACTCACAGATCAAAATAAAAATATATAAAAATATAAAAAATATATAAATATAAAAATAATAATATAATATAAATATATGTATATAACATATAGTATAAAACTGATAAAAACTTATAGCAACTCCAAATAAAGAACTCGTAGCCAGTCAAAGGGCAGGAAGCCATGAAGAAACATGAACTGAGGCCAACCAACAGAACACAGAGGCAAGGACAGCATCTCACACCCACAGAAAATGCACAATGGCACTCACCTCCCAAGAGAGGGCTCACAGTTCCCAATAGCAGCAACTACTCAATACACCTCCTCCTTCCTCCAACACACCTCTTCCTCTATTGCACCTCCTCCGGCTTAGATAACAAATGGCTAACATTAGATAAAAATGATAAATTTAGTTCTTAAAAATAATATATATTCTAAAACATGGATAATTATGTATATACACATGGATATATATAAATAATAAATAATAAAAAATAATATAACAAACGAAAAAAAACTGGTAAAATAAAACTGGTTCAAAAAGATTAAAAAAAGAATTAACAAAAAAGATGCTTCCAGACAAAATCCCACAACTTAGGCAAAGTCTACAAGAAGATCTCCAATGACACCAAGCCACAACAGAGCTCACATCCCCAATTGAATCACAATTACAAATCACCTCACCAGCCATTTGGCCATCGCCAAAAATGGCCATTAGATGAAACACATGGCCATTATTATTAATTAATGGTAATTGGCACTTTAATGGTGCTAATTCCTTACTGAATGACTGATAATGCATACCAAATCAAGACACGATACATAAAGTCTTCTCTTTAACATAAATTTAAATTCAACAAGGATCTTCTTTTATATATAATTTAAAATTAAACTTTATTGCATGCCAATTTCATTGGACTTATATTAGACATTGGATAGACAGTTCATCAATCTTAGAATAATTTTAATGAGAAAATCAATTTTCCTTCTAGCTTTAAAGCTCTAACTTTCTTTTAATTATGAATTTAAAAAAACTAATGGATTAAGGTTTTAATAATTGGTTTAATGGAACAACACTATGTCACTGGTCCTGAAATTTCTATTGTTAATAAACTGATCTCTACCTACTCTATATTTCCATATAAGTGTTAATGAAACTTATCAAAATTATGTATGACCATAACTTATGTTCCTTATTAATAAAAAGTGGTATGTTCATATCTTTATGATTATCTTTATTTGGAATATCTTCATCACTTCTTATGATTTGTGGTTATTTCAAAACCAGATGCTTTGTTTTGTAAAAATGATCACATATATAAATATAAGATTATATTTTGGTTGAGTGAATAAGCCTTTCCTGTAATGGGATAAAGGGAGGGCATGCTGATGGATCTATGAGGGAAGGCTTTTATATCTAAAATTTTTTATATGGCAGGCTCCTCTTATTTCTAAGGAGTTTAAATCCTTTTTAACACACAAAAGTAAAAGCAATCTTTATCCTTTTTTCATTTTGCAAAAGCTCAGTTGTTACTTTTTAGTCTTTTACTTTTTAATACTTTTGAAACTTTTTAATTTTTTTTACTGTGATGACGCCAAATTTTTTTGAAAATTATGTCAGTGATTAAATATCATTAAAATCTTGTGATTGTTGAAGCAGTTGTTGTCAAATCGTTGTTGAAGGAGAGTTGCTTGGTTCTTCAGAATTAACTTAGAGTATTCTCCTGAGGAGTTCTTTTTATCCTCCACTGGACATATTTCTTTTAAATACCATATTAATTGTTCTTCCAGAAATAAGAACACCGCAATAAACTAATTCACTGCCTTTTAATATTACTACGAAAGGTTTCCGATCCCAGCTATAATGGAATATTTTCCTTTTTTCTTTTCCCCCCTTAACCCTCTTCCCTCTACTTTTCTTTTCTGGCATGAAGAACACCAATCTTTTAACCCGATGTTATTCTTACCACTGAAAAAGTCAACTCTTCTTTTTGCTCTTCCAAATGTGAGATTTACCTAAGCCAGCAGGAGTTAATGATCTTAAATTAAACTCATTACTGCTATTCTAACAATATCAAAAAAGAAATCTGCTTTAAAGTCATTAGGAATTTGACTTATGCTGTTTAGGCTTTCATCCCTGAATTCCAGGCACCCTGCATGGAGTCAAAGGTCTTCGATACCTTACTGAATCAGCTGCTTGCAGTTCAATATGGCAACACTAACACAACAAAGTTATGGGCAGCTCACGAACTCTAATTAGCTCACAAAAGTTCTTTTAATGCTATCAGGTTGGAAAATGAAGTGAAAACAAGTGTTTTCAAAACCTAAAAAGGCTCAAGCTAGTACCACAAAAATGGCGCATCACTCAGAAGGCAAAAGAGCTTAAATAACTACAGATATGTAAACACAAATGACTGGAATATACATTGCCTGTATTCCTCCACCAATGTAGACCCCCACAGCATACAAAAATGAAGTGAAGCATATATTTTCAAAGCCTAGAAAGGCTCAAGCTAGCACCACAAAAACAGAGCTTTATTCAGAGGGCAAAAAAGAGTGTAAATAGGTACAGATATACAAAAACAAATGACTGAAACATACATTTCCCGTATTTCTCTACCAATGTAAATCCCCACAGCATACAGTTCTCTCCCAGCACTACATACTACAACAACAGACTCTACACAGGCAAGGAAAAAGCATTTACTCAAAAAAAAAAACCTCCAGCCACAACACCTTTTTGGACGAGAGCCACTTGAGCATCAGCAAGCATAAATATACAAAAATTTGATTTATTAGCCAGAACCATATTCACATTTACAGCTTTGTTCACACTATAACAGGATGTTAAACTATTATTCCACCACACACATATGAAGATAGTCCAATTACAGCTCTGCCATAATTATTTCCCAGAGACTTTAAGACACATTGTTAAATGAACCAATACTTATACACATTCATTCATTCGTACATTCATTCATCATACCCACGACAGTTATTAGAAAAGGAGTAAATAAAATTTAATTAAAGAAAGGGATGGGTTAGGTTAGGTTAGGTTAGGTTAGTTTAGGTTAGAATGACAGACATAAAACTGGAACAATAAAGAGAAGTAGAGAGAGAACTGGGAGATAGAATAAATGAGAAAAGGTAAGAGAGGAAAGAAAAACAATTACCTTTTTAACAACTCTCATAAGTAAAAACTGCAAAACAAAATGTTTAGTGTCTGTATAATTTTAGATTTATAATTCACATTCATTTGTCTTTTAGTTTTTTTATTAGCTTCTTCTTTAACAGCCCATCCGGTTTTTTGCATGTCTCTTCAGACTTTGTACAAACCAGTCCATTTCCTCAATGTCAGTTACTATATTTTTCTTTTGAATAAAGTCCATTGCTTCCTGTAGGGAACTGAAGATTTTCTCACCATCAGTCAGATATATTTTTTATTCTAGCTGGAAACAATACTTTAGCTTTAATATTGGACTTTTTAAGGAATTTTATTAAAGGAGCACATTCTTTTCTTTTGAAGATGACAGAAGAGGTATAATTGGTTTACCTTCATGTGTGTGTGTGTATTGCACATGGACAAACAGCAATTGTTCAAAAGGCTGTTTGCAAAGTTTGCAAACGCCAAATGGAAAAAGATTTGAGTGTGCAATGAGCGAATGCACAGTAACATTCGCTCATTTCACACTCGACATTGTGGGGTGGATTGCACTATAGTGGGGATCAGAAAATGCTCTCTTTCCCCACTATAGTGTGATCTCAGAGTTAGAATATTAAAGTGTGGGGGGTGTTGGGGTGCATGGGGGCTTGCCCCCTGCTTTACACTTCTTTTTTTTTTTTGTTTGACATTAATGTTCGAAAAACAGCAAATCTGCTTTCCGATTTTCTGTTTCTTGAACATTAAGGACTATCGTCGTTTTCACTTTTGTGGTTATGAGTCACTCATATGAGCATTCAAACCACTGTGATTTGGCTTTGTAAAGGTAAACCGATATAATCATTATCAAAAGTTATTTCTTTCCATTTATTTTGACAGGAGGATATGACCGGGTAGATTTTAATACTAAGTCCTTGTCCTGGGTGGACAAAAATCTTACTATTATGGATCTAGAAGTGGAGAGGTTACCAACAGATGCTGGTTTTGAAAAATACCGGTGCACTCTTTCAGTTACAAATGAAAAGGATTCAAGCAGATTCAGAGCTTTTGGTATCCAGTTATTTAAAATTGTACAATATCTATACCCTCCTCCTTTTCTGGCACTGAATACATTCTTATATTATTACTCCTTGACCTACTTTCCAGGTCTTTTAATAATTTAGTAGAAATTCATTATGACTTTCACATTCAGTCAGCCTGCCTTCAATGTCATTCACAGCTTCTTCAATAGAACAAATTTGTTCAGAATGTTTTTTTAATTACCTCATTAAATCTAGTTGTTTTCTGCTGTCTTATTTTATATATTTTTTTATATTATCTATTTTGTTCTCCAACTTATCATTTTGACTAAAGTTCCTGTATGTTTGCTATGATTGATTGTAATTCCTTTTTCATCATAATCTCCTGGTGTAAGTTCTTTGAGTTACTCATAGCTGTATCACTTGTATAAGAACGTCTGACAGGCAAAACTGAAAAGCGCAGCACTCCAAATTTGATCTTCATTGAAAAACAACAACTAGATGACAAAGTCCTTCATATAAGTATTTTATTTATTTATTTTACATTTGTTGACCAGGATAGTCCAACTGGATGCATGTCCATTTTCAGCGGAGACCCGGGGAGAAAGGCTCCAAGGTAAACAGAAACATTAAAAACATGTTACAATTATAATTTTGACAAAGAGTACATAAACAAACAATAATAAACATGTTCCACAGGTTAGAGTTAAGCCCTGGTGAAAGCCAGGGGTAAATTAAACAGTAGCTGATTAATAGATTTTACATAATCTACAAGAGAGTTAGCCAGGCTTGATACAATGACATAGCCAGTTTAGTCCCAGATGTTGTTTGAGTCTAGTTTTAAATTCACATAGGGAGGAGAGTAAAGTAATGTCAGCTGGAAGTGAGTAACGGATCTGCCTACAGAGTTTGCAAAGAGATAGTCACCAGCTGCATTGTTAATTTTGCTTATCTGAATTAGTAGTCTGTTAGAGGATCTAAGCAGTCATGGATTGTGATAGGGGGTGATAGGAGTATTATCCGGACTATAAAGGATTTTATAAGCCACGATCAGTTGGTTATACTGAATTAGACTGGGTAGTTCACGCCATCCAAGCTGGTTAAGATTGATGCAATGATGTGTCATAAAAGGCAGCCCAGTGGCAGACCTGACGATGTGGTTATAGCAGGTTGAGTGTTTTAAGGACAGTCTTGTTTATATTAGAGAGTATAGGGGATGCGTACAGAAGGTGAGATCGAGCTATGGCAATTTTAGCTGGAGGGGTTAGGAAGGTTTTTATTCTGTAAAGTGACCCTAGTTTTTTAATGATGGTTTTGATCAATTGGTTTACATGTAGGATCTGTACTTTTTTCTTCATAGAAAACAATGCAATTTCCTGTCAAAATAATAAGAATAAGACAGAGCTAAAGTTCAGTGCTGTTAGCTGATTGGCAACTTGGCCATGTCCCTGCCCCAATATAGATTTTCTGAAGAAAAAAGAAGTCTATAACTCGTAACTGTTGTCATTGTTTATTAAGTGTAATTTACCACCTTTCCTCCAAAAGTCATCAGTTTTAGGAGGGATTCAGTGGACACAGCTAAAATTTGAGTCGAAATCAGGAACATCCCTGAAAATCAGGGACAATTGAAAGGTATGTTCTGAGAAATGAGCATTTGTTTGAAATGTAAGGACATAATTTAATTCTATCAAAATCGTAGCACATTGGAAGTTACAGTGCAAACCACTAGAGCCCCACTGGAGGGAATGAGCTGTTAAGTGACACCTACATCAATGCAAATCTGCGATCTTTCAGCTCAGTACTTGTAGTTCAAAAAATCATTCTGTACAAAATCAGCCTTTTGGCTAAAATCAAGTGTAGTTGCCTCTATTCATCAATTTATTCACCAGAATCAGCAAATCCTCAAGCAATGACACAATACTTGGCAGAATACTTTTAAACTCTTCTGTTAATATTATGCAATAAAGTCTGCATCTGTAAATTACCATATATTGATTTTTACTATCTGGAAAGCCAGCAACTAAATCAGAAGTCACTGCCATATCAATAATAAATTACTTTAGTGCCTGCTAAACTGCAACAATAAGCTGATGTGTCATCATTAGTAATTTCAGGACAAAACATACATGATATGCCAATCATATTTCAAACTATATTTGAAAAAAAAACACAAAACCAGGATCAAAAATGTAAACATCATAATTAATGTTTCTAACCTAGATGTAATGTTATTTTCTAAATAGTAAACCAGCTCAGCTACCACCCTACCTATATTCACCTTAAATTGCCAAAGCTTAAGTGTAACTATAGTCAGATACCTTGGAATTCACTATGATAGCAGGATAAAACACAGACAACATTGTATTGAAATAATTAAGAATCAGATAAAAGCTGTGTGACATTTTACCAATTTTCATGTACTCTAACACTATATATATATATATTGCTCAATTTCTGCCTCTACTTTAACCTCACTCCTCCAGAAATTATTCTGCATGTATTGTTCCCATAATTCCATTTATTTGCATATAATTTGCTCTATCCATTTTCTAAAGATGCCACCTTCAGTTCTTTTATCTCCCTTACACTATTCAGTACCTCAGTTACAGTTGGATTAGATTATGATTTCCATTTTCCAGTAATAACTTCTTTGGCAGGCAATATCATTAAACTTAATAAAGCCTTATTGTGTCTTGGCAATTCAGATCCCATGCCAGCATAAAACATGAATTTCCTTAGTTACAAACATTTCTGAAAAGGTCGTCTGAATGACATTTTTTTCAATCTGCCAACTCACTGCATTCCCAAAAAAACGTGTTTCAAATTACCTCACTCTTTCTGCCACATTTCCAGCATTTGCTATCTACCTGAGGAAAAAACCCTCTAATGTCTGCTTTGTTACACTGGTTTGTTTTCTTTTCTATTAATGTATTTGTACTTATGTAATCCTTAAAAAAACATGTTGTAACTTATACACTTAGACTAAATATTGCACCTGTTAAACATAATCTTATTCAGCCACTTATTCATAACACTTTTAATTTTACTTTCCTTTTATTTTCCCAACTGTTCTGTTTAAGTTAGGGGTACTTTCAGAGATAATGAAATATTCTGTTGCAGGCCCTTAGCACAAAAAACAATAAATCTGTCTATTATCCATAAATTTTGCCTCTTTTCTTGTCATCATTCTCCAGCATCAATTGTTTAACTATAATAGCTTACAAATAGATATTGTCTATTTTACACAACCCCCTTGGTTCTGTCTTTAGTATAAGATGTGATTGGCCTAAATAAGTGTTTTCCTTTAACATACCAATAATACCATATATGTTATGCTTTAAACTATATTTTTATGGCCTGATGAAGCCACCAGAGCAGTGGTGAAAGCGGTTACCATTTTATAATAAATGTTCTTGCTTTTATGATCATTGCAGTCATGCTTAGCTTTACTGCTTGTGTGCTGCTTTACATTCTACAAACAGAAAATGATTGACTTTAACAACTGACTTAGTTTCTGGTGTCATTCAAAGGGTATCCAGTACCTGACAGCCTGGGATGACATGCTTGACAAGTCATGATGCTTTGCCAGAGATGGCCTGCATCTGTCTCCCTTGGGCTTCAGGCTTCTGACAAAGGCTCTTGCCTCCCCCATAGTGCCTTTTTTAACAATGTCATGAGGTCAAAACTACCAACATGAAAATTAAATCTAAACGTAAACTGACGGTCATGCTGCTAAATGTTAGGAGTCTAAACATGAAACTGCACTCATTGCAGGCATTCTTAATCCTGGAAGAAGGTGACATCTGTGCAGTCACAGAAACCTGGTTCAAAGCTATGGAAAGCACCCCAGCCATGCCAGGTTACCCATCCTATCATTCTTTCAGACCCCAAGCAGTGGGCAGAAAAACAACAGGAGGTGGAGTTGCAATATATATATAAGACATACACACCTCTAGGCTGGTCAGACTGTATGATGTACAGGAAATACTCCAGGTGCAGTTAACAAATGACAAGACCCCTATTCAAATCATAGCTAGCTACAGGCCTCCAAATCTGACTCAATATGCCCACTCCACCTATCTGTACCTCTTCGAATCTTTCAAGATTCAACCCTTTACCCTGATCCAGGGTGACGTTAACTATCCAACCATAGAGTGGAAGAAATTTTCATGCCAAAACACAAATTCCCAGAGATTTTTTGATTTCATCAATGCAAATGCCTTGGACCAATTGGTTGACACCTCCACAAGGGGTGAAAATATTTTGGACTTGGTATTAACCAACATGATTAACCACTGCAGCATCCCTACAGTGTCATCATCCCTGGTAAGATCCGACCATAAAGCAGTCACTTTTGAAGTCACCATCCCCCCCCAGCTAGAGTCAAACAAACAAAACTTCTCCAAAGCTGAGTACAGTCTCCTGAGGAAAGGTGAAAACAGCTTCATAGCCCTCTCCCCCTCCACAGAAACTGGCACATATGTCCAAACTTAAACCAAAAGACTATATGGGCATTTATATAGCTCATTGGAATCAGGAATACCAGACAGGATGAAATCATCCTCCTCAAGGAAGACTAAACTGTATGGTTGACATCTACAATAAATAAACTCTATAATAAAAGGACAAAGTAGCTGTCCAGGACCAAGGTGAAGGTGTCTAATTGAAAGCAATCTCTCCTTAGCATGAACAAGCAAATAAGAGCACTAGTGAAATCCTCCAAAGCAAACTTCGAGCCCAAACTGGCCACATCTACTAAAGACAGTCATAAGACTTTCTTCACATATGTCTGCAATCTCAAGGGAAGCACCCAGATCTGCTCAGAACTGGTGGTAAAGGACACCACAATCACAAACCATGTAGATATAGCCAACCTGCTGGCAGACAGGTTCTTTGAAAACTTCACTCCTCTGCCCCCCCCCATCAGTAAAACAGGACATCCCCAGTACCTGCCCCCCCTTATCTCTAGGGAGCAAGTCATCACTGCCCTCTCAAAGACAAAAATACAGCCTCCCTGGGACTCAATAACATCCTAGGCTGCATCCTACATGAACTAAAAGTTAAAGCACTGTATTTTCCTTGACAGTGATGATTGGGTTGCTTAGTTTTATAATGCCAACTTGCTTTTCCTAGAAGAGTTTCTTTTTACGATAGCAATGGAAGTAATTACAAATGAAGGTCTGATTCACTGATAATGCTGTAAAACAGCAGCCTATATTCCACAGGCAGCTGTCGTGCTGTGCATCCTTCCTGTCATTAAGTGTGAAACAGGCTTCTTCTTCTGTGATATTGTATAGCACACAAAGAATGTATCAATTGAACACATGTATGTGTATGTTATTTCTGAATGCCTGCACAAACCATGCCTTTTCATGAATATCACCTATGGCAGCCAACCATACATATCAGATTATAGGACTTTTCTAAGTTTAGGTACAAAACTGACATGCACATCCAGTGACAAACTTTGATCAGTTTTCAGTCTTTCAAATTGCACATTATATAGTATATGCAAGTGAGGATGTGTGCGTGTGTGTGTGTGTGTGTGTGTGTGTGTGTGTGTGTGTGTGTGTGTGTGTGTGTGTGTATGTGAGGATATGTGTGTGTGCGTGGATTTGTGTGAGGATATGTTGCGTGTGTGTGTGTGTGTGTGTGTGTGTGTGTGTGTGTGTGTGTGTGTGTGTGTGAGGATGTGTGTGTGTGAGGATATATTGTGTGTGTGTGTGTGTGTGTGTGTGTGTGTGTGTGTGTGTGTGTGCATGCGCGTGCATATTGGCATCCTAACTGGGTTAGATTCTTGCCTTGTATTCGCTGAGTGCTGTAATGGGTGCTTATTCCCCCACAAGCCTGAAGAGGATAAAGCATGAAATTAAATGAAATTAGGTAGCATATACAAGATTTTAGAAATAGAATATATAAAGAAGAAAATTGCAACAATGAACTGTGAAAGCAGTCAGTATTAAAACAACCTGACTATTACAACAGCGACATGATTTAACAATACAACAGGTATTATATAAATAGCATTAAATGGCACTTTGTCACATGTATAATAGTGTTTTACTGTTAGTGTTGAAGTACCTGGGTTAAAAAATGTGGCATCTCCTGAAGTGAACACGTTGGGTAATTTGTTTTAATAATAAACATGGAGCACAACAAAAGCTAAACAGAATTAACAATTTCATTCACTATAGTTTATTTCTTTAAAACCTTTCTATGTTTCTATTAACTTGGAAACACATTTCTTCCACACTAGCATTGCTTAGGTTTCCTTAATTGTTGGCAGTTGGAAATAAATGATGCATTTCCCTTTATAGGCACAGGTGGATATTTAAGCACTGTATCAAACATCAATAACCTAATAATTTCCAATGATGGGATCGTACCAATTTGAAAGCTATAATAATTGCAAAACCTAGGTTGGTCTAATAAAAGATATTACATCTTTCCTGTGTTTCAGTATCTTTGTGTTTTCTGTTAGTGGACCAAAGTGTCATTTCTTAATTTTTTTCTTCTTCAACCTTGAAGTTATTTGCATAGGTTTTAGTTTCAATGCAAGTGTTTTACCTGACGTTTAGTAAATAATGCAAATGAAATCATACCAGCGCTGTTTTTTCTACTACTGTGATAGTATGATGTTTCTTGGACAGGCAAACAGTATTAGGAAACATAGAATTTTTTCACACATGCTTAATCAGTTCCTTTAACCAAAATGAATCCCTTCCATGCTACCTTATACAGAGGTTTAATTAGGGAATAAAAAAAACTTTCAAAGCAGCTGCTTAATTTTGCAGCTCCAAATCCAGTACCCACAAGCCTGCTAGAGCAACTGTGGAAGTGATCCTGTACCACAGCACCGAGTCATGTGATATGACCTGTAAACAATTGTCTTATTCAGCTTCTTATATAATCTCACAGGAAGGAAAGTAGAAGGGCCTATGATATAAAACAAAGTTGTGTCAGTAGGAATGTCTGGACTGTCTGTATTTGCTAATGAAAGTACGATAATAACCTTTTCCAGTTATCTAAAATGGCATTACACCTTCAAGATAGCAAACTATAGACTTTGCCACCTGAATAGTTGAAACAAGAGGAATTCCATATTATAGATAGTCTCTTCTCAGGGCTCTAATAATGAAAAACCCAACTAGCTCCTTCTGAGGTTGGCAATTAATGTGGAGGCTCTCAGTTTCAGTAAGATTACATCTATAAGCCTGATAAGAGCCAGGCATTCATTTCCTGCAGAATTCAATCTAAGCAGTTATTTAATTTTCCCAAGTATATGAAGAGGTGATATACATAAAGGGCTAATGTTATTTATTTAATATTTGTTTACCAGGAAAGTCTGACTGGGACAGAGCGCATTTTCAGTGGAGGCCCAGGAAGAAACGCTCCAGATGCATGCCTTTGGAATGTGGGAGGAAACTGGAGCACACAGAGGAAACCCACGTGAATGCAGGGAGGACATGCAGACTCCATACACAAGGTGCCCCCGCCAAAAACTGAACCAGAGAACCTCTTGCTGTGCGTCAACAACGCTAAGTGCTGTACCACTGTGACAACCACCTTATGTTGATTCTCCCTAATATCAAATTCTCCCTAAAACAATCTTCTTATCCATCATGTCAGAGGCATAAGTATAATGCAAACAAGGTATAGTAAAAGGGAAATCCATAAGGAGTATCTCACCACATAGTTAATGAATCAGAAAAGCATCCTGGTATTTTAACTTGGGCTAGCCTGTTGGAATAAACATTTCCCAACATTTGATTGAATTTGTGAGGAAAGCCATTCTCAACTAGTACCACAAATATAAACCCCTATTCCACCCAGACAAAAGCTTTGTTATTATCAAAACTTATTACTGACAAATGTTTATCTTCACAAATTACATCTTTCAATAACTGGGTCTTGATCATATTATCATAGGTTTGCTTCCATGGGTAAACCTACATTCGTCTACTTCTACTATCCCAGTTAGGAATCCAGCCATACTTCTCAGTTTCTTTGTTTAAAAATTTTGAATAAAGCCAAAAACAATGGGGGACAAAGATCCAAACTCAGGTAAAATTTTAAACATTATTGCAACTCATTATGAAAGTATGAACATGCATTTTCTGAACAATAGGAAATATTGAACTTTAATGTCTTGCATTACTGACTGACTGTAATCCTCAGTGATTTACTAGAAAAAAAAAAGGAACATGGTAAATATATGAGGTAAAATAAGAAACTTTCTGTAAAATTCTGGACATTTGAAAGCTATGAATCCAGATATGCTGTCTTTCGGCTTTTCCCAGTTAGGGGTTGCCACAGAGGAACTCCAGTCAACTAATAATTGGCAGTGAATTTTCAAAGTGTTGAGTTGCCATCACAGTGCTCAACCTTCAAAGAAGGCACAGCCAGATATGCTTGTACCTATCTGCATGTCTTTAAATTCAAGTGACTGCAGGGAGGACATGCAGACTCCGCACAGAAGGTGCTCCAGCCAAGAATCAAACCGTAGAGCCTCTTGCTGTGAGCAATGCTAACCTCTGCACCACCGTGGTGGTCCAGAATCCAGATATGCTATGAATTAAAATAAACAGAAGCAACCTACAGTCTATATTAAACACCAAGATAGGATATTACGAAGATGAGAGGCTTGCATCTTTACCAGGTTTTACTATCACTGAAAAAGAGCCTAACTATATTTTGTCTGGTACACCCTCTCCTTTAATATTTCATTTATTAAGTTTGTCTTAAAATTTACTCTCATATTGCACCCCAGTTTCAATTGGCAAACATTCCATGTCATGGGATTTCCAGACTGAGTTCTGATTAATTCTTTTCTTTCTTATTTCCATTTTGATTATGGGGGAAATCAGTTGCATTTTTCAACTTTTGTCAGTTTGGGGGGGCTATTTCTTTAACATATTCTGGTGTTTTAAGGAGGATCCCATTCTGGTTTAAATCAGAAGTATAAAGATAGTTATAATATTCTTGGACTGCATTCAGGATTTCCAAGGGGTTATTAACTGCTTTTTCCATTACTGAATGCCTGATTGTTGTTATTAGCTAACTAGCAGATTGCTGCTTCAACCTGACTGCAAAATATTTTAAGGTTGAGAGGAAATTTGATAAAAACTTTGCTTAAAGGGCAGCACTTATTTAACTTGTCCCAACAATATGTCCACTTTCTGTGCGTTACATAGTCTCTATATTTCTCTTTCTTTGTTTTCTGACCTAAGGCTAGATGGAACATACGCATGTCTCAGGTTATCCACTAAGACCACAATTTGCTTTTTCCCTTTCTCCCATATTTACATTAAATATCTTTATATTTCCACTTTCAAAAGGACTTTCAATTTATTGCATGTTGACAATGATTACAATGGCCTCTGAGTTTCAAAATCCATCTTCCAAATATGTTGCTTCTTCAGTAGCCCAAATACAGCTTGTCACACTCCATGGTATTGAAATGAATGAGGAATGAATAATGAAACTTGTAACAGAGCATGGCAAGACAGGGCTATTATCCCCCTGCTAAAAACTTTTTGGTGAGTATTTTGCTCCAAATAAGATAAATATCTTGCCTCTTCTAGATAAACCCTAGAAACTGTGTGAATAGCAAGTGCATTCTAATCCCTCCACTTGAAATCACTTTAGAAACATTTTCAAATGTCATGTTTGATAAATATCTATACAAATAGCTGTCCAACACAGAACTGTGATTTAATCTGGGTCTTGACTGAATGTATGTCTTTGATGGATAGGTTTGTGTTCCTTTTCAAAACTGATAGATTTCCCAGAATACTACCCAATCCCTCAGCATTAAGCCTAATTCCTATCTTAATGTTCCAGATGGCAAATAAACCTATAGCAAATTTAAACCATTAGCCAACCCTTGCAAATTATTTATCTCCTCTGTCTATCTGTTAATACTGCTTAATTATGATACATTGAACATATTCTAATATTTTGTAGATGCCCATGTCTTTCTGGACCAAAATATGAATAATAAACTTCATTATGGGTGAATTTGAGAATCTTAATGTGTTCCTGTGAGTTTAGGTATATCTCTTGTTGCATAAAAGAAATCCACCCTAATTTGCTTTATATATGCACAAATTTTCATTCATTTGATGAGTGCTACCCATTTACACCCTGAGAAATAATTTTATAACTCTTACCTACACTGTTTTCTTGTGAGTCTCTGCAATTCACCTCTGAATACAGTGCTTCACAATTTCCATATCCTTTCACTAACACATACAGCCTCAAACCCTGCAGTTCTACTTTCACAGCAAAACTGACACACAGACCCATATATTAAGATAAAACACATTAACCTGTTTAAAATACAGATTAAACTTGTGCTGCTAATATGAAGGCCAAATGTCTTTTCTGGGGAGGGGGATATATGAACACAAGTTCTCAGGTAAGGAAATCATCCCCAACTCATGATGGCTGAAAGTCCCATGCCTAGCTAAAGGCAAAGCATATAAAACTAATTTTCCCAGAAAGCTTCAAGTGACCTATCTACTTTTAGGTGTTTCCAAAGTATGACAATCACTACTTCAAAAATACACATTTGCACTGTTTATACATTGCTGCAAAGGACATCCTCATACAGTAAGTTTTAAGAAAGAAAAACAATAACTATATTCTTTTAAGGCAACCCCTCCCACCCTTCTTCATACTGTTATTATATATTCCTTGATATTTACTATAGTAAACAACTTTTCAGCCTTAGGGTCATGATTATTTGACAGTATTTTATAATGCCACCTACTATATAACAAAAAAGAGGGGATGAGGGAGAAGGAAAGTTCAATATAAATAAATCACAGATGCATTATCATAAAGGTTGCACCATGTATCCAAAGTTCATGATTGATTATTCCATTGTTCCACTGTATTCAGCTTTCATCAGACCTATCATTGAATACAATGCACCCTATGGTATGTACCTAACTAGGCATATCCAACAACTTGAATGTCCAACAGAGGTTCCTCACTAAAAGGATACAGGGTGTAAGTAATATGTCCTATGCAGACTGCGTGAAGGCCCACTCATTATATTCTGTCTCCTACAGGCTTTGTGAGGGGAGATCTATGCCTGGCATACAGGACATTGTCAAACCCCACTATGATGGATCTCCTGCATACCCACAAAACAAACAGTAGCATAATTACCCCTTCTAAAGACTTAAACCTTGCCTGTGATATAAATAAGATCTACGTTTCAATGGACAATTTCAGGCCAATAAAGCCAATTAGCCTGAAATTGTCCATTGAAATTACTTAAAAAGAAATAAGTCATGGGCATTCAGAACTGCCATATAGCTGAAACACCTGATGTTCATAAGGGTCATTTGCATGTATCCCATATGCCCCTGATACAGGAGATCTGAGAGGTCACTCGGTGGAAGTTCTAGCTTGGCTGGAGTTTTCATTTAGTTTTTACAAATTCATCATTTGAGGAAACCTTTGAGATTTTCTGCTGAAACCATTACATGTTATCTGATTATGCTGTCCTTAATATTATCAACTTCTTGCATACTTTATATTCCCAAATATATATTATAAGATCATTTCCTCTTTTTCTTGCAAATGTATTTAAAATAATATTTTGTCCTGGAAGCTCTCTTAATCTATGTACTCTGTACAAAAACAGATGTGGGTTTCTTTCAGTTTTTAACTAAGTAGTTTTGACCTACCATAATTATTACTGTTTTCTTCCTGGATTAAGTTGTAGCCCTGTAGCACAACCTCACTAAGTTATAGCTACCTCTTTTAATATAATAATCCTATGAATATATGTTAGTGTAGATCTAGCAATCAATTGCAAAATCTGCAGTAAGTGAAACTCTCTGATTCCATATTATCTGTTAAGACTTTGCTGGTGCAGCACTAGGTTATATCATGTATACACTGTACACAGTGCTGCCACACTTATATAGTTCTGATGTAGAGGGGTGTAGTGTAGTGCACTAGATATAGTGCTGCCACACTTATAGAATTCTGATGTACAGGGGTGTAGTATAGTGCACTAGATATAGTGCTGCCACACTTATAGAACTTTACTGTAGAGAGATGTAGTATAGTGCACTAGATATAGTGCTACCACACTTATAGAGTTCTGATGTACAGGGGTGTAATATAGTGCACTAGATATAGTGCTACCACACTTATAATGCTCAAATGTACAGGGTTGTAGTATAGTGCACTAGGTATAGTGCTGCTACACTTATAGAGCTCTGACGTACAGGGGTGTACTATTGTGCACTAGATATTCACTAAACATAGCACAAAATAAGTTATTTAGCACGATCCTCAGATAAACATAAAGCTGTGCATACCTCCCCATGAAAACTGCTATGGCATGCTTTTGTTTTTTAGGTTGCACATTTCACAGACTGTAAATTCTGAAAAAAAGTGAATCAAAATCCATATGAAAGAAGTTTAAAGGTTCTTCATTTACTTACTTGTGAAAGCTGTTTGGTTTGCTACTTCACTAACAGTGTTTTCTGGTGTCACTGTCCTAAAGAAGGGCCTCACTGAGACAGATGCCTGGTGTCAGAGCCATGGCCTCAAGCTCAATGCCAAAAAGTGCAGTGTCATCCCCTTTGGTAAAAACTCTGTACCCATGAACTACTACATAGGCAGCAATCTACTTAACACCGAATGTGTGATAAGAGACCTTGGGACCCAGGTGGACAGTAGTCTCTCCTTTGATAGTCACATCACCACAGTAGTCAGGAAGTCCTTCTACGTGGCACACCTCATCATAAAAGGGTTCTCATCCAGGAAAAAAGAGGTCATTGTTCCCCTCTACTCGACACTCATTAGACCCATTATTGAGTACAATGCCCCTTTTGGAATGTACCTCACAAGACATCTGCAGCAGCTGGAAAGGCCACAGAAGTACCTCACAAAGAGAATTACTGGCCTCAAACAAATGTCCTACACTGACCACCTCAAAAAACTCCAGCTTTACTCTGTAGCATATCGCCTACTCCGAGGTGAACTCTGCCTAACATATAAAGTTATGTCAAACCCAGAGCTGTTGGACATGCTACACCTAAAGAAATCCCAATCCCTCTGAGCTACATGCTCTAGGGACCTAAACCTTGTCACCACAATAAACAGGACATGCTGAAGGGATAGATTCCTGTCCCAGAGACTTCCTATACTCTGGAACAAGCTACCCATCTATGTCAAGCAAAGTTCTTCATTAGCACTCTTCAAGAAAAATATTGATGAGTGGATGGGAAATAGGAAATACACACCAGGGGATCACTTCTGTGTCTCTGCTTGACAGTGGCATAGGAAAATAACTTTCTTGGGTGGCGTAAGCCATGGAACCTTGTTGGCTAGGTTTACATAGGCCCTTGGGCCGATAGCCTAGTACCTACCTATGAACCTATGAACAGAGAAACTATAATCATTTCCAGGCCTTAGACCAAACCACCTCCTGCCCCCTGGATATGAGACAACTCATCATCTGCTCACACCCAGTCCTCCTCTGGGATGTTCCTATAGTGCCCAGGCTGCAAATTATTCCTGTGTCACCTGGTTTCATAATTAGGACTCATTACCTCTACACCATGGAAACAACTTTACCTTTTTTATTATTATTATTATCAATGATTAATTTTAGTATTAGGTTCTTGATATGCCATTGACTTCCCCAGTGGAGCATTCTAGGTATAGACATTGAAAAAAGGCAGGATCAGACACTGCCTTATAAACAAAAACAGTTTTTCTTTGCGTATTCTACCTGAATCTAATGAAAATTCCTGAAGCCTTTTTGAATAGTTAAGTTTTCCAGCATTAAGAGTTTTCCAGAAAGATATCATTATAACTTTTTTATGTTGTTTCAGATGTCCTGTAAAAAGACATCAAAGTCTCTGGGTAGACCCAAGTCAGTCCACTGGTACAGTTGCAGAGCATTCTCTGGAAATGCCCGTGACCCAGGATCGACTAGTGATCAGGAAAACTGTAGAGCTGTCTGGGAGATGGGTTGGGTTGAGAAGCAATGGCTAGTTTGCCTACTTTGGAGGGATAGGGGGTCTCTTTGGTATTGTACCAACTTCTAGTGGAGGCTAGGTTGTGCTACAGGGCCACACATATCCATGTCAGTAGGAAAGGTGGAACACATTTATCATCTCATCAGTATATGCCATATGCCCCTCAGGAATAATCAGCTGGGTATAAAGTCCATGCTGTGAGAGTGGAAGATGCTGCACCATGCTTTCTTTATCTCTTCTACCTCTTCCCTAAAAATAATACACTTCATTTTCTCCATTTGTAGGTGCAGGCAGGTGACCATTCACCTGACATTAGTGCATTAGTTGAAGGAACAGATTAAAAAAGAAGAGGTACTGATGACAACAAATGTGCTTCCTACAGTTCAAGACCCCGATAAATAAATAAATGAATGAATTAATTAATAAGTAGCGGCTCAGACCAGTGAGATTTGAAGTGTACAGTGAGCTCCCTGGACTGATTAGACATTCTCTTTAGAATTAGATAGGCGACAAAGTAAGTTTTTCTCTGTGAAGTAGTCACACTTGTCAAAACTTAAATTGTTTCTACAATTATCCCTAGATCTTTAATGATTGTGGACTTTTATGATATAACTATTTTATAATCATAACTTAGTCTCTTTTTCCAAGTTCATAATGCTTTCTTTAATAATGTTAAAGGTGAGGATTTCACTGCTGTACCAGGTATGTGCTTTTGCAGGCCATCTTGGAGAACATTTGCATCTTTTAATGAAGTAATTATGTTAACAAATTTGCAGTCATCAGTACATTTGTTCATTCAGAGTACATTTCCCTTGTTTACATCTGAGGAGAATAGTCCAAAAGGAAGTAACACTAGTGCATAACCAGGAGAGGCCAAGCTGGTGGCAACTATGTAATCGCTATCAGGATAGATATATAACCCCTCTACCCTGACTTGTTATAACCTCTTGCTTAATTAGTGTTTAATACTTCAAACTGGTCAGCTATTACCCTATATGGAATAATGTTGAATGCCTTAACCATAGCCAAGATTAGTGGCTTGCACTATTTGTCCTTATCAAATTTTGATGTTATGTCTTCAAATACTGCTTCATTATTGAAAAAGCAAGATCATCCATTACTAAACTTATAATAATAAAAGGGTTAGAGTGAGAGAGAAAAAAGGGATAGCATTAGTAACTTTATATGTGATATACAATGCATTGATACAATTATCTGACTCTGTTCTGTTACCTTTACTTTTATGATTGCCAACTCCTAACAAATAACTTCTACTTTTAAGACTACACACCTCATAACAGTACAGTATACTGCAGATTGCAGCAAGCAGTCCTTTTATGCGTGCATATATTGCACATATGCATGTTCCAATTATACTGATTACAGTTTACAGGAGGCCATTTGTGCCACTGGTATACAGGTCTGAAGTTAGATTGCAACATTGAGAAGTAAATGTGGTTTTTGAACCCATAACCTCTGACTACTCTTTAACACTGTACTGTTGTTTTGGTGTACAGATTAATGCATGCATAGTTTCCTTTTTCAGTTGAGAGATGCATGCTCAATTTGAAATAACTGTATAACATACCAAAATAAGCTGTCTCTGACTTTTACTGCTACAATAACAGTACTGTTCTGATGCATACATACCACAAGCCTCTTGCATCCATGCCAATCTAGCCCCATAGGTTTTCATATTCAGTTCTCTGTCTGTTGCAGTTGTAGAAAAAACAGAATAGAATACCATTATGAATACCAGTCTTGACTATATTCAGCAGTTAACTTATACGTACTCTCTGTAATTGATACTTACACATCTGTAGGGTGTCCCAAGTCCTACATTCCTAGATCCAGTGTTTGAGGGTATCCTTCTTCCTATTCCATAGGTCATTGTAGTGGTGTCTACATTCCTCACCAATGTGGGGGATACTAGTAGCACTAGTTACAGCCCAGGCAAGACTACTCCATGCATCTCCCTACTCAGTAATAGATTTATTTCTGACTGCACCATTCCTTCCTTGTGGAAAACCTCATATATCATCCCCCTCCACAAGAGTGGCCCCTCAACTGACCTCTCCAACTATCATCCCATTGCAATCCTATCACCCCTATCTAAGATTCTCGAAAAGTCTATCAACCACCAACTCCTTACCCGCCTACTAGCCAACAACCAACTATCTAAAACCCAGCATGGTTTTAGACCATCCCATAGCACCACCACTGCTCTAATTAACTTTTTCAATGCCATTAACTCACATAGGAACCAAGGGAAACTGGTCTCTACCTCCTTCCTAGACTTATCCAAGGCATTCAACACAGTTTCCCACGATAAACTCCTTACCTGCCTTTCTGAACTCATCCTTGACAATCCCACTCTGCACTGGTTCAATAGTTACCTAAGTAACCACTCACAATCTGTCAAATGGGTCAACTCCCTATCCCCCCCACTCCCCATCATATGTGGTGTCGCCCAAGGCTCAATCCTAGGTCCCCTTCTCTTTAACATATTTACAAACAATCTCCACTAAGAAACCACTAAAGCCAATATTGTTCAGTATGCAGACGACACAGCCCTAATCTGCTCAGCATCCAACATCCATCTTCTACAAAGTAAAGCCCAAGAATCCTTTACTGAAATAGAAAACTGGCTAAACAATAACCAACTGATACTAAACCCCAGAAAAACACAGTTAATGCTATTCCATCTAACCAAGCACAATGGCCCCACATTCACCATTCTCTTGGCCAATAACACCCTCATCATCCCAGTAACTGAGGCCAAACTCCTAGGCATCACAATTGATCAACAACTTAAATTCAACAAATGTATATACCAAACTATCTCTAAAGTACACAAGAAGTTATGATGTATCTATCATAGCAAACAGTTCCTAACCCCTGAGTCTAGAACTACCATAGCCAGAAATCATCTCCTATCATCATTACTTTATGCCTCTCCAGTTCTAACCAACATGAATAAAACTGACCTGACCAAACTCTTCATATGTTACAATAAAATAGCTAGGTTCACAACCAATGTTAGATCATACTCCCATCACTGCCAATCCCTACTTAAACTACACTGGTTAGAATTTCCAAATTTACTATGCTACCACCAACTCATCATAGCTCATCAAATTCTTTACCACCCTGACAGAACCCCTGCCCTAGCAGGCATGGTAAATTTCCACAACTCTAGCAGGACACTACAATCCAGTAACAAATCCCTGATCGAAGTCAATCCATGTAAGAACAGCTCTGGAGAAGACCTAATCAACTATGATGTCACAAAAGCATGGAACACCCTCCCTCTAACCTCAGGCTACAAAATCGCAGAATCATATTTAAAGACCTTCTTAAATCATACGTTTATGCTAACCCTCTTTGCAACTGCAAAGACCCCACCTGAATCCTCACCACAGTGTAGGCAGCTTACCCCCAATGCCTCTGATGCTCACTTTACACTTTCACCTATGTGCATTGAATACTCTGTAAATATTATAAATATGTACCTACTTCTGATGCTCACTCTACACTGTCACCCATGTGCATTGTGCAATGTTTGTAAATATTGTGAATATGTACTTATTCCTGTATACCTTACATACGCCTACTGTACTAGTACTGTTAGGTATGTGATCTCCTGACTGTACTATTAGATTGTTATGCATTATGTTAGCATTCTATCATATGTTAGCCCACTCCTTATTTGTAATTAACTGTCACTCCATAAAAACGATGCATTCACATTATAACTTCTTGGAGTTTTTTCCCCAGGACTCTGCTGAAAATGGACACCTGCTGTCCAGTCAGATTTTATCCTGGTAAAATAAATGAATAAATAAATTAAATAAATAAAATCTTATTTGTAATCTGAGCCACAGTAGTCCCTCTGCAATAGCCTGGGCCCATGTTCCTTCACTAGGAGTCCAGCAAACCCTTTGGGCTCCTGAAATACCCCATCTTTGAGCACAAAATCTCACTCCCTCACCACGAACACCTGCCATGCCTACCATGGCTTAAGAACAATATAGAATGCTGTTTTCCTACCAATTGCAGTTCTCGCATTTACTGGCAATGCACACATACTGTTTGACAGTGTTGCTCAACGCTTACCACTGCGCAAACATGGTACTCGGCATTGTGCACTTTCAAGCACCACATTTGTGCAGTTAAGTGGAGCAAATTACATGTTGGCTTATTGGATCTACATGTAAAAGGAGATGAAACTGTTACATATACCTGGATTCAAGCCCAGTACCATCTGACCCCAAAAAGGAATGCATCAATGTATTAACAGATGATACCACAGACTCAGTTGAGTAGCAGGTGTATTTTAGAGACTGAATAGCAACTGTCAGTCTTCACTTTTTTGCATACACCTGCTACTTAACCAACTCTCTGGTTGCAGGTATTAACGCACTTAATGCAGTGATACTTTTCTTTTTGGGGCCAGATGGTACTACATCTGAACACAGCTGTATCTAATACTTTTAACTGCTTTTGTATTAGTGTTGTTTAGTGACACTGCCTGATGTGCACCATCATGCAATAATACTTTATAAAAAATAAATGGGGATAGCAAAATAATGCTTTGTAAAACATTAGTGGGGAAGATAGGACAGTGGTGCTATGGGGAGGAAGCATGGGGGAGTACAAAGGGAAATCCTTGCTAAACTATGTCAGTTACTACTGACTGTATAAAATACATGTGCTACTTAACTGATTCTGTGGCACCACTAATAATGCCTTGATCCATTCTTTTTTGGGGCCAGAAGGTACTGGGTTTAAATCCATGTGTATTTATGTGCTATTCAGACTGTTCATGCTAATGTACAACCTATTTATTCTATCAGCTTTCTAGTTGAGGAAGTACAATACTACATATCTGTAGGTATTTTATGGGCCGTTGTTCCACCATTATGTATGCTTTTGGCCCAATATCTTGCTCAAAGGGGTGATAGGTATGCTTCTATTTCATGACATTTTTAGGTCCATATTTCTGTTTATGTATCCCTGCATTATGTTGGCCTTTGTGGAGAAATGTTGAGCATAATTAGTAGTATCTGTGTAGCCCTTGTGTTTATTGTGGAATGTTATGCAAATCTGCGGACCGTTGGTGGTTACACTTATATGAAATTACCATCCATGTTTGCTTCCAAGGTTTCATGGCTAGCATCACTACTGCAAGCCATGAAACCTTATGTAAATGTACTGCACCTCATTAATATGCATTGCACAATGCCATGTGATGAGCACTGTTGTAGCAAATAAACCCCATGTAGGATCTGTACAAAGCCTACAAAGACTTTATTGAATCCTGGGGTAATTCTTAATACACTCAAAAGCAAGCTAACATGTTTAAATATGCTAAACACTGCAAAGGAAACAAATGACACACCACCTTTTCGGAATCTGAAGAAGTGATTCACCTGCTCTTATAAGCCATTTTGTAAAGCATCTTTTAAAACATAGTGGCTCAGGCATCAGCATTGTTCACTCACAGCACTCGATTTCCAGCTTGCATCTTTACATTGTTGCATTCTATGTGCAGTCTGCCTATCCCACCCGTGTTGTCTGAATTTCACTGGGAGTGTCAGTTTTATCCCATCCCTCACACTTTAAAGAGATGCTGTTGGTTAACTGGCTATCATATAAATTGCCCGTTAGAATATGTGTGTGTGTGTGTGTGTGTGTGTGTGTGTGTGTGTGTGTGTGTGTGTGTGTGTGTGTGTGTGTGTGTGTGTGTGTGTGTGTGTGTGTGTGCACATCCTGCAGTTGACTGCTACACTGTTCGGTATGAACTTTTACACATTGCTCCAGTTAAACGCTGGGATAGGTTTCAGATTCCTGTAGCCCTGCATTGGATTAAGTGCATAAATGAATAAATAAAATGAATAAATTAATGATTGGATATGTGACATCACTTTTAGGTTAAAAGTGCTAAACAAATTTAAGTATGGTTGTAAGGAACATTAGAGAAATTACTGAACCATGTTTTTAAAGAAGATTAAATGTTTAAAATTTAGCAAAACTCTGTGTTACAGCAAAACACCTAATATACCACCGAAAGCTTGGTCCAATGAATTAATAATCATACCTCTGCAAATTATGAACTATAACTAAGAAATTGTTGTTGTTGTCCTTGGTAACATTGTTGTTATCAATAAGGGAGGAAATGTTAAGCAAGATGATAAGTATGTTTCAATCAGTCAACTATCCGCTGTCGGTAAGATCAAGAATGAGTATATGCTGAGTGACAGAAGATGAACTCAGAAATTATGGTTATTCTGAATATCTGAAGTATTCATTCAGCAAAGTCTTCGACTGTTAATGATTATGCCACTCAGATGTACAATGGCTTATACTGTGATACTGAATAATAAAAGTTTCCCAAATTACCTCTTAACCTCTTAGTGGAAGAAATCTGGACAAAGCCATGCATAATAGGGGGACAAAGGCCCAAAAATAGGGGACATTTTTAAATATTGCTCTTACAAACTTAGAAAGTTGATGTAATAGGTTTTGCTTTAGCATGAAATTTCTGAAGGGTATGAAGTTGAAAACTCAAATGTCTGTCATTATTTTCTGTCTTCAAGTTTTAATGACTTACCAATAATTTGCCACACACACACACAATTTTATAAAAAACAGGCCAAAAATATGAGGCAAAAATCAGGACCACAATTGCCAATATGACTCAATCATAGTCCATGTGGGAGTAAATGACCTGAGACATACCTCTCTAAATTATACAAAGAGAGACATCATGGAGCTCTCGGAATATGTGTCTCAGGCTGGTATGAGCCTAGCACTGAGCAGCATTTTACCTTCTGCAAGGATAATGCCGCAATACGAACAAAAGATGATTGAATTTAATAATTGGCATAGTTTCTGGTGTCATTCTAAGAGGGTGCAATATTAGTCAGCATGGAAGGAGATGGTCAACAGACCACACTGCTTTGTCAGGGATGGTCTGCACCTCTCCCCTCTAGGCTTTCAAATAGTAGCTAAAACATTGCCTTCTCCCATAGTGCCTTTTTTAGGCAATACCAAACCGAAAGTATTTCTGACATAGCAAATTAAAACCAAGAAAATCTAAAGGTATTACTGCTCTATGCTAGGAGGCTAAACAAAAAACTCCACTTTCTAGAAGCTCTCTTTACCCTAGAGAATGCTGAAATCTGTGCGGTTACTGAGACATGGTTTAAAGTTGCGGAGAGCCCACCAACAGTGCAAGGTTATAATGCTTTCCACACATTTAGGCCAGCCACTTCACAGGCAGGGACTAAAGGTGGAGGTGTATCTATTTACATCAAAAATGAACATACTTCAAGGCTGGTCAAACAGGACAATGCACTTAAGCTGCTCCATGTTCAAATCACCACAGGTAAAATCCATTACCACTTCCTTGCAAGCTATAGGCCACCCTCTATGACCTAGGAAATTCATACCATCTATTTAAACTTATTAGAAACACTAACCATCCGTCCCAATACTATATTCATGGGTGACTTTAATTACCCCACTATTAACTGGGAATCCTATATGACACAAAACGTACATGCACAGAGATTCCTGGATTTTGTAAACACAAACTCCCGTGACCAGATGGTCAATACACCAACCAGGGGTGCAACCATACTGGATCTGGTCCTCACTAATATGGGAGACTGCTGTACACCCCCTACTGTAATGCCTTCCTTGGTAAGGTCAGACCACAAAATGGTCTCCTTTTAAGTAAAAATAAAACCTGGACTCCCGATAAGCCTGGAATATTCAGGAACTATTCTAAGGCTAACCTCCTGCTATTACATGAGAACCTGGCAAAATTGCAAACCCACATAAACTATGAGAACACTACTGCCAATGCAAAACTGTTCACAGAAACCCTGGATAAGCATTTTAACAGCTGCATAGAGGTGGCTGTACCCACTAGGAAGAAGTACAGAACTAATTAAAAAAACAAGCCACCCTGGTGGAATAAAAAAATCAACAGGCTGTATAACAGGATGAAGGAAATTGTGGCAAAAATTAAGAGTTACAGCACCCAGCAGGATAAAAACATTCTCATCAAACTAAACAAACAACTCAGAGGACAAATTATATATTACTAGTCATATATGAAAAACCATGGAAAGAATTATCATGGAGATGATCAACAGAGATATAGTAAACCTCCAGAGACTGAAACCAACCATGTTGTGTGCAGAGCTCATTGTAAATGGAGCCACCTATACTGAGCCAGAAGATATAGCAAACCTCCTGGCTGATAAATTCATCTCCAACTTTACCTCTCCCCATTAACCTTCCCTCAGGAAATATTATCAAATATAAAAAGAATGTAGGTGTGTGTGTGTGTGTGTGTGTGTGTGTGTGTGTGTGTGTGTGTGTGTGTGTGTGTGTGTGTGTGTGTGCACATCCTGCAGTCGGCTGCCACACTGTTCGGTATGAACTTTTATACATTGCTCCAGCTAAATGCTGGGATAGGTTTCAGATTCCTGTAGCCCTGCATTGGATTAAGTGCATAAATGAATAAAGAAAATGAATAAATTAATGATAGGCTATGTGACAGCACTTTTAGTTAAGAAGTGCTAAGCAAATTTAAGTATAGTTGTAAGAAACAGAGAAATTACTGAACCATGTTTTTAAAGAAGATTAAAGGTTTAAAATTTAGCAAAATTCTGTGTTACAGCAAAACACCTAATATACCACTGAAAGCTTGGTCCAATGAATTAATATTCATACCTCTGCAAATTATGAACTATAGCTAAGAAATTGTTGTTGCTGTCCTTGGTAACATTGTTGCTATCAATAAGTGAGGAAATGTTAAGTGAGATGATAAGTATGTTTCAATCAGTCAACTATCCGCTATTGGTAAGATCAAGAATGAGTATAAGTTGAGTGACAGAAGATGAACTCAGAAATTATGTTTTTTCTGAATATCTGAGGTATTCATTCAGCAAAGTCTTCAACTGTTAATGATTATGCCACTCAGATGTACAATGGGTTATATGGTGATACTGAATAATAAAAGTTCGCCAAATTATCTCTCAACCTCTTAGTGGAAGAAATCTGGAAGCCATAAATAATAAGGGGACAAAGCCCCAAAAATTGGGGACATTTTTAAATATTGCTCTTACAAATTTAGAAAGTTGATGTAATAGGTTTTTGCTTTAGCATGAAATTTCTGAAGGGTATGAAGTTGAAAACTTACATGTCTGTCATTATTTTCTATCTTCAAGTTTTAATGACTTACCACAATTTACAATTTACCACCCCAATTTATATGCTATAAAACGGCCAAAAAATATGAGGTAAAATCTGGACCACCAATTGCCAATATGACTCAATCATAGTCCATGTGGGAGTAAATGACCTGAGACGTACCTCTCTAAACTATACGAAGAGAGACATCATGGAGCTCTCGGAATATGTGTCTCAGACTGGTATGAGCCTAGCATTGAGCAGCATTTTACCTTCTCCAAGGATGATTTCACAATATGAACAAAAGATGACTGACTTTAATAATTGGCTTAGTTTCTGGTGTCATTCTAAGGTGGTGCAATATTTGTCAGCATAGAAAGAGATGCTCAACAGACCACACTGCTTTGTCAGGGATGGTCTGCACCTCTCCCCTCTAGGCTTTCGAATATCAGCTAAAACATTGCCTTCTCCCATAGTGCCGTTTTTACGCAATACCAAACTGAAAGTACTTCTGACTAGCAAATTAAAACCAAGAAATTCTAAAGATATTACTGCTCAATGCTAGGAGTCTAAACAAAAAACTCCATTCTCTAGAAGCTCTCTTTACCCTAGAGAATGCTGAAATCTGTGCGGTCACTGAGACATGGTTTAAAGCTGCAGAGAGCACACCAACAGTGCAAGGTTATAATGCTTTGCACACATTTAGGTCAGCTACTTCACAGGCAGGGACTAAAGGTGGAGGCTTATCTATTTACATAAAAAATGAATATACTTCAAGGCTGGTCAAACAGGACAATGCACTTGAGCTGCTCAATGTTATAATCACCATAGGTAAAATCCAGTACCACTTCCTTGCAAGCTATAGGCCCACCTCTATGACCTAGGAAACTCATACCATCTATTTAAACTTATTGGAAACACTAACCATCCAACCCAATACTATATTCATGGGTGACTTTAATTACCCCACTATTAACTGGGAATCCTATTTTACGCCAAACATACATGCACAGAGATTCCTGGATTTTGTAAACACAAACTCCCTGGACCAGATGGTCAATACACCAACAAGGGGTGCAACCATACTGGATCTGGCCCTCACTAATATGGGAAATTGCTGTACACCCACTACTGTAATGTCTTCCTTGGAAAGGTCAGACCACAAAATGGTCTCCTTTGAAGTAAAAATAAAACCCGGACTCCCGATAAACCTGGAATATTCAGGAAATATTCTAAGGCTAACCTCCTGCTATTATATGAGAACCTGCCAAAAGTCCAAGCCCCCATAAACTATGAGAACACTGCTGCCTATGCAGAACTGTTCACAGAAACCATGGAAAAGTATGTTAACAGCTGCATAGAGGCAGCTGTACCCACCAGGAAGAAGTACAGAACTAACTCAAAAAATAAGTCACCCTGGTGTAATCAAAAAATCAAAAGGCTGTATAACAGGAGGAAGAAAATTATGGCAAAAATTAGGAGGTATGGCACCCAGCAGGATAAAAACATTCTCATCAAACTAAACAAACAACTCAGAGGACAAATAAAGTCTACCAATGACAAATCTGTGGTAAGTTTGGCTTCCAGGCCAAGGACAACCACAAAGCATTCTTTAGCTACGTCTGCAACCTCAAAGGCAATGCACAGTTGTGTGCAGAGCTCATTGTAAATGGAGCCACCTATACTGAGCCAGAAGATATAGCAAACCTCCTGGCTGATAAATTCATCTCCAACTTTACCCCTCTCTCCCCATTAACCTTCCCTCAGGAAATATTATCAAATATAAATCCCCTACTATCACTAGGGAACAGGTCCTTAATGCTCTTGCTAAGACGAAGAACACTGCATCACTGGGCCCAGACAATATCCTAGGATGCCTTATAATAGCATGAAACATGACCTATCAGGGCCTCTGGAATTACTGTTTAACTGTAGCCTGCAAATAGACTTCATGAATCATGACTGGAGAAAGGCAACAGTCATCCCTCTGCACAAAAGTGGGCCATCTGCAGACCCTGGAAACTATGGACACATAAGTATTACTAGTCTTATATGTAAAACCATGGAAAGAATTACCATGGAGATGATCAATAGAGATATAGTAAACCTCCAGAGACTGGAACCACCCCAGTTTGGTTTCACTGCTGGCAGATCATGTGCCTACTCAACCTGGTGGACTTTGAGAAGGTCACCAAAGCAATGGATGAGGGCAAAAATCATTCACACTGTCTACCTTGGACTTGGCTAGGCATTTGACACAATACCCTCACCTTGGTGGGCATTGCTTGACAAACTCAAGAGGTTAGTGTGCCAAACCCATATGGCAGTTCAGAAAAGCCATTGTCTCTGGCCAGATAGGACCCAGGAAGTTAGAATTGGGGAGTCCAGCTTTGCAAAGAGGCCAATCACAAGTGGAGTCCCTCAGGGACCGTTCCTTTGGCATTTACTTCTCAGATGTCAAGGCCAATGTCAGTGGTCTCTGGCTGACTAAATTTGCAGATGATTGTAAATTAGGAACTGTCAGTGAATCTCACACTTACACAAATAATCTGCAGGAGGGGCTGACACAGACAAAGAACTGGTGTCAGAGCCATGGACTAAAACTAAATGTCAAGAAGTGCATAATAGTATCCTTTGGGAAGTCATCCATCCCTGGTAACTACTGATGTAACACACTCTTAGGGAATGACCCCATTATTGTGGGACTTAGGGACACACATACATAGTAATCTAGCCTTTGACCATCACGTGTCTACAGTGGTAAGGAAATCATTCTATGTTGCGCAACTTATAAACAAAGTTGCATGGCATCTGGTCTATGCAGAAGTCATTGTTCCACTGTATTTGGCATTCACCAGACCTATCACTGAGAACAATGCCTTCTTTGGTATGTACCTAACCAGGCATATCCAGCAATTGGAACATCCACAGAGGTTTCTCACTAAAAGAATACAAGGCATAAGTAAAATGTCCTATGCTGACTGCCTCAAGACCCTGTCCCTGTATTCTGTCTCCTCCAGACTTTTGAGGGGAGATCTATGCGTAGCATACAGGGCATTGTCAGACCCCACTCTGATGGACCTCTTGCATATCTACAAAACAAAGCACCAGAATTACCCATTATAAAAACTTAAACCTTGACAACATAAAAAGATGCATCAAAAGAAGGGTATCTTAAAGAGTCAGTTTACGAGAATACCAAGATTAACCTCTGATGTCAAGGAATGTTCACGATAGTTTGATTTATTAAAGACAATGTTTTTGGATTGTGATTATCATATTGAATTAATTGAGAATGTACATGAACAAATTTGGTTTGAGAGATCAGAGAAGTATGCACCTATAATACAGAAAGGGCTGCAAGCTAGTGGTATTGAGGGGACCAACTACAGGACTATCAAAAGAAGTGACTGCAACTTGGCATTGCATTATTCACTTGATGCTTAGGATATTAAAAATATAATTGTTAGGCAATGGCCATTCTTCCAAAGGGAGAGTGACTTTGCAGGACAATTCGAAGCATTGCTATTTTGTATATGTATATATATATGTATATATATATATATATATATATATAAGAACCACCCTAATTTTAAAAGAATTTTAGACAGACCTTTCATAAAGCCACACAGTGGCAATTTCAAAACTAATAAATATGGTCAGTGCAAACAATGAGGATATATCGAAAGTAATTATAGTGGGCCATTACGGGACAAAGTTAATAAATGGTTTTGTGTGGATAGATATTATTACTATACTTTATAGGGCATATACCTTGCTAGATGTCAGTCCTGTGCATCTTTTTTCGTTGGTAGGACCAATAACTCTTTGAACAAATGGATTTATCAGCATTTATAAAGGCTTGACAGGAAAGACAATAAGAGTGCTTTGGTGAGGCATGCACTCACATGTGATAAATTCAGCAAATTTAAATTTGGCATTTTGGAGAAAATTGAAGGTGGTGATTTCAATGGAGTCTGGCAGAACTTATTGTTACACAAAGAACTGAACTGGCAGCCTCGCCTTGATGCCACAACTGTTCCGGAACTGAACATTACCGTCTCCATTATTAGTGAATTGAAGCACAGAGCTTCTAAGATTTAATTTGGGCTAATATGCAAGGTTGTTTTTTTACCTAATAGGTGAATATTAGTTTTAGCAAATTTTATTATTAATGTTATTATTACTTTTTATTCGTTAATACATGTATTTACTTTTTACGAGTATCTCTTTAAATACACTCCGTAGGGTTTGATGCATTGTTGAGGATATCCTGCTACAAATAGAGGGTGTGTCATTTTGTTTAGTTATGGTGTAACAACCTTTTAGATCTTTTTTCTTATTTTTCTTTTTTATTCTGAAGAAGTCTACCATTGTAGTGGGCGAAAGAGCTTAATTTTAAAGTTTTTTAATAAAGTTATAAAGTTACCTTGGATTTTCCCAGGGCTGGATCAATCCTGTAATTATATATATATATATATATATATATATATATATATATATATATATATATATATATATATATTCCTCACAATCCACTACCAATGCTCCTAAATTCAGTAACCTCGGTGACTGTAAAGTCGAAATGCAGAAGTAATGAATCTGCATAAGCTGAATTCAAATATCTCCCAAATTCACACTTATGCATGCCAGCCACGGACAGGAAGTGTGTGAGTTGGGATGTTTCACGGAAGGAAGGTAAGTGAGTGTATGTGTGTTTCTTTGTGTTGTGCAAGGGATTTAGGTAGGGAGGTGGGAGTATGAGTGTGAGTGTTGGATGTGTCTGTGTATGTGCAATGTGTTTGTGTGTGAGACAGTTTAAAATGTCTGTGTGGTTGTTTTTTTTTTTGGTGTATATTAGTGCGATCTTGGAGTTAGAATATATAAATAGGGTGGTGCAGGGGGCTTGCCCCCTGCATACATGCAGTGTAGGCCTAGGTTTATGTTATGTATGTTGTATGGTGTGTGTGGTGTATGTGTTCGGGGGTTTTTGTTTTTGTGCATGTGGGTTTTAGGACTTTTATTGGTTCGACTTTATACTCTCGGTGATACTGAATCTTGGAGCATTCAGTAACTGATTTTAAGGAAGGGGAACCATATATATATATATATATATATATATATATATATATATATATATATATAGAATGTATGTATATATATATATATATATATATATACATTTGCTGCATTCTGGCTAAGTGGTAAGATGCCTTTCTCACAGCTACAAGGCCCATACCTCTCAAATGTACAAATTTACACAGAATGTCCAGATTTTTGCCTCATATTTTTTGTTTTTTTCATAAAATTATGGTTTTCTGGCAAGTTAGTGCCAAGTCAATAAAGACTGAAGTTAGAAAATAATAACACCCATTTGAATTTAAGACTTCCTACAATTCAGAAAATTCATGCAAAATCTAGTCTGTAAGCACAATATTTAAAAATTGTCCCTATTTTTGATCTTTTGTCCCACCTTTATTTATGGATTTGTCCAAGCTTCTTGCTCTAAGAGGTTGACAGGTATGACAAGACCTGAGATTCAGTTCTGATTTTTGGTCACTATCTTTGTAGAGTTTGCTTGGAATCCTTGTCCCTAAGTAGGTATACTGTTTTTCTCCTTCCTTCCTTCCAAAAGATCGGTATATATAAAATATGGCTAGATAGACATGCCTGGGGATGCAATAAACTCCATGTATGCTTCTTGCTAAGCCTACACATTCTTTTCATGTTTGTGCCGTGATCAGCAGTGCTAATTACATATGCATGCTGTGTACCATATTTAAACATAAACAAGCATAGTTTTTTGGCCAGCAACAGTGTTGCCACCCAGGAAACTGTGTAAAGTGACATGAACACCTGCAGACTTGTACACCTGTTTACCTACGGGCAAATCAGGTTTGCAGGATTGTGTGGAATGCCACAATGATTACTAGGGTTATTAATAAAGAAATATATATTGTACCACCACAATACATGAAAGTGTATACAGTGCACAGTACTATGGAAACCTGTTGCAGGCATACTGAATAAATGTTTGTACATAATCAGCATGGGTATATAGACTGCATTACAAATACATAGTCAGGGGAAGAGTGTGTTGTAAAGGGATGTACAGATGAATTGTAGGAAGGAACACAGGGGAAGAGGACAGGTGAAACATGGCAATGTACAGCAGATGAGGGCATGTCAATTCAAGTACCATGAGCAGCAATCACATATCTACATGATACAGTAAATATTGTACAGTTCTTGTATATTATGTTACTGTCACACAAGGTGACATATCAGTGGAGAGGATTCTTTATGATATAAGCATCCTGACATGAACAATGGAGAAGACATATATCAGGGACAGCATATACAAAAGGGGTTAAGTGGATATAGTGAAGCTGTGTAAAATGAGTTGCCTGCCTATGAGTTTAATGTCAGCATAGGTCTCAACCAAGTGAGACACATAGTAGCAGGCTCATGGACAACAGTAGACAGAAGCAAGCACAATCATGGACATTATCAGAATAATGCCACCATTATTCTAATGTCTGTGTCATAACATATGTGAGTGATCATAGTTGGTTCTGCAAAAACACCCTTGTACAACTGTCATGCTTTGTTAGCAATCTATGAGGGGAATTAAGCCCACTTTCCTCAAATGTTGACATCTATTGGAGGTATTAGTAAGGGCACTGTTATACCTGTATTGGAATTAGGAGCAATCGTGTTTAATTGACAGGTGTGCATGGCATATATATGTCACAATCCACACTGTCATGAATGTAATCCATGCCATCAATGTTGTCAATCAGCTATGTATTTACTGTGTGCATCAAAGGAAAAGGGGTGGGAGATTGGCATAATGGTTAAGGTGTTTACCTTACAGACACAAGGTACAGGGTTTGATTCTCACATGGGGTAATTGGCTAGGCTTAAAATGGCCCCCAAAGGCAGGTAGCCTTGTACTAATCTATGACTCTATGACTCCATGACTATGTATCACACATGCATCTTGTATAACACTGTGAAGAGGGTTCAGTAACATCAAAAACTAATGTTTATGCAATCAAATTAATGTGTCATTATGGCTGATAATGTGTGTTAGCTCACTGTGGCAAATGTGGTGCACTTGTATAACTCATCCCTGGAAGATGTGTTGTGAGGTACATGATGAAGGGTGCATTGTACTCAGTTATTGCTGTGATGAGGGCTGAGTACTATGGAACTATAATGCCCTCTGATGTGGATATCCCACGCACACTTAAGAGTTGTGTATTACCTACTAGGGAGTAGTCACCACTACGGGCACCTGCTGTGGGACATTCCAGATACCATCTACCTGAGTACACAAGTTACATAACGTGTGGTCTGCTCATAGGGGTGCTCTGCCTATATTATAATTAGCTTGTGTATTTGCTTTTATAATGGACGAACAACCAGTAAAAGGAGACTCGACTGAATAATTCAAAAACAAGTCACCAAAAGGATTCAGTCAGAGGCAGAAAAACCGCAACCACACAAGGTTTATTGTAATATTATTAATGCCAACTGTATCTCAATAAAAACGTTTTCATCGGAGAATACTCTCTGATTTCTTCAGATAATACAAATGTGACTCCTGGAAACCATTTAAATACATCTAT